>NC_084942.1:15765075-16068106 GCF_958298935.1 Phragmites australis | reverse complement strand
GGCGTTGTATCATTGGTAGCGACAGTTGTCGCTGGATCTTTGCAAATTTCCGTGCCGTTGTCGACCATGGCATTTGGATCTATCATTAGGTCAACCGATGGGGAGTCAGTGCTTCTAGTCATATACACGAATCAATCTGTTCGGTTGTTCTAGCTAGCGTTAGAATCATCGTCTCCACCCTCATCATTGTCGGTGTACATACAGTGGAGAACATTAGGCTCCGCGTGATCCCACTCGAGATGTCCCACCTCACGGTATGCATCCACTGGTCTTGATTCGAGGGTACTAGTGTGGATCAGTCCACCTTGACCATCCCAATGGAAAATCATAGTTCTGAAGATAATTTCCGAGTCGACGAGAGGGGACTCAAAGCTATCCTTCGTCGACTAGAAGTGGTCATAGAAGCCATTGTCGAAGAATCCAACGTAAGCGTGAGCTGGTGACATGATTAATCTTGCAAAACGGAAGAAGGCCCCTATCTGGCGCGTCAACTCTCGAATATTAGTTCCTGAAAATATGTTCATAAATTGACTAGGTGCCTCGAGTGCAAGGATTAATCACGAGATGAGACAATCGATGTATACAGGTTCGGGTCTCCGATTGGAGTAATACCCTACGTCCTGTGGGGGTGTTGCTGCATATATTGATAATCTTGAGTACAAGCACTGTGGCTAAAACTATTACAACCTAAGGCTAAAATCACCGAATATCTTGTCTGCTAGGGTCTTGATGCTTGCCTCGAGTTCTCTCGCGTGTTTCGTGTTGTTGTCTTTCGTCTTGTTTTTTTCTCGTCCCCCCCCAGCCTTTTCGCCTTATATAGGGGTGAGGTACCGACTCTTATCTAGCCATAGTCGATAGGGAGATGTCTTCTTTGACATCCAAGTAGATAAATCTATTTTGAATACTGATCGTATCGGGTTGGGTAACCAATCTAAATCTCCCTGATATGTACTTCCTTGATTCCAGGATTATCAGGTACCACTGATTCGGTTCCGTGATATCTGAAGCTTCCTAATTTGTGTTGCACATACCCTGTCTATGTGTGATATACTCCTTATGCGCATATACCCCATAGTTAGATATTCGACAAGGATATACTCCCCCTAAATATGTGAATACAAGTTTTGAATACTTACGAGACATATGCACTTGTTATTAATAACAATAGGAATAGTACCCTATAGATTAGTTCATGGCACATAAAAGATATCAATTATGAAACTAATACCATGAAAAGGACCTACAACTGATAAACCATATAGGTTGCTCATAGGTCAGAGACAAGCACAAGCAACATACCATATGAAAACCTACACTAGGCATTGCAATAAATTGAAATATGCACATGCAATTCTAGACAAGGCAAATGTGCTAGATGCTTCAAGAAATGAACTAAATCTATCTAGCATTTACCTCTTTTACCTTTGAATGGGGACTTGGGTATATGATGATCATGATCTTCATCGAAGTGCTCAATCTTATGTACTTAGCTTCTTCGATTGAACCTTCACTTCATTTTGTGAGCCAAGTCTCTATGTCCCATATTCGTCTTGGACTTCAAGTCTTCTTTTGAACCCAAACCAATTTGGGCCCCTTCATATTGATGATGACTTCCTTGGGCACCCAAATGGGTTAGTTCCACCCTCAATTCTTTCTCCCAACCATATGTCCAACAACCTTGCCATTGTTCTTCTTCTTAAGATTGTAGTGGTTGCTCTTGGTCTTGTTCTTTTAGTTGGACTTGGTGTAGATGTCGGAGGTCTTGTTGGAGAGTTTCATTATTTTCTTCTCCCTAGTCTCCTTGACTTGCTTGAATTGGAAGGACTTGTGGCTTTCTTGATGACATTTGAAGCATGTTATGGTGGACCCCTCTACAAACTTCTTCACTGTGGTTGAACGGTTATCTTGAGGAGATTGGACATGGTTCTTGCCCTTTAATCTTGCCAAGTCCTTCTTGAGTTTTTTCACTTTTTGCTTGAGCTCATCATTTTCTTGTGTAATAAGTTCATTAGATGGTTTTACAAGAACATTCTCAACACATATCTCATTGCAAAGGGTTGATCAAGATAAATTAATTAAATCATTACAAGAAGTACAAGCATCTACCTTGGAATTGAAATTAAATAGAGATGTAGATTGAATTTTCTCAATAATTTCTCATAATTAGAAACAAAGGTAGCATGAATGTCATTGAGGGCATTGAATTTCTTAAGCTCTTTTTATTGTTTCTTAAGAGCCCTTCCTCTTGTCTCACTCTTTCTCTTGGCCTTCTTGTCCTTCTTAATGTGATCAATAGTTTTGACCAAGTCTTTCATGGAGATTCGTTGATCAATCTTCGCATTAATCTTCTTGATGTTCTTCTCCACTTGAGAGATGAGCTTGGCAACTTCGAGATCCGTTTCTTCATCACTTGATGTGCTTTGCTCATCATCTTCGTTGCTCTCCTTACCTTCATCTTCATCTCCATCAACTTTTCTTCAGCTTGACTCTTGTTCTTGTCTCCTCATCTCGCCTTCATATGTAGGTATGGTGCTTGCTTGCTTGTGAGAGTAAAGTTTTTTGCGTCGGATGAAGAAAAGGCTTCCACCCCCATGTTTATGGTCATCTCATAGGTAGTGATCTTGTTGAGCACTTGACTTAGAGTCATCTTCTTGATATCATTGTTGTTGTAGATGATGGAGACTATAAACTTGTACTTTGGAAGAAGAGCTTGAAGTATTCTTCTTACCACTTGATCTTTGTCAATTGGCGTCAAACCTAGCACATTGATCTCATTGACAAGAATATTCAAACATGAGTATATGTCATTAGTAACAAGCACATGATATTTCTCATTGTTCACATCCTTTGTGCCTTCATGTATTTCAATGAGACTATTCCAAATATTATGTGTATTGGTGAGAGAATAAATATGATTAAATGCATCAACATTTAAAATAATAAAAGGATACTCTTCGCCAATGCATCAAATTGCCTCTCTTTGTTGGTGATGCGAGGTCTCATTCCTTCCTCGGTGACTCTTTAAACATCTAGACCCTTGGTTCGCAAATAACAAGACATTTGAATTTTTCAACAGAGAAAATTTGTGCCATCAAAAAGTGGAGTACTATGGGTATACATCCCAACCCTGGACATCACAACTCTAGGATGTTAAGCCTATCAAGAGCACGAGGCTCTGATACCAATTATGAGAAACGGTGACATCCTAAGAGAGGAATGGATTAGGACACCTAGAAACTATTTGGCTCCAAAAACTGTAACACCCTGATTTTCAGAATTTACAACTTTTTAAATTTTTTCAAGATTATTGAATAGCTTCACTAGTAGTATAGGTTTAAAACCTATTGTCTTAATCAATCAATCAATATAGGTTATTATTTTGTGTGCATTGCATGCTGAGTATTGTTAGAAACCAGGTAATTGCATTAGAGTTCTTTTTCTTTTTATTTCTCTTTGGTGTTTTGAATGAAAAAGATTTTGAGAAGTTTTTTACAAAACTCAATAGTGAATAAGTTAAGGATCTTAATGGTTGGAATACAAAATCTTTGAATTTGTAATCTATTCAATCCTTGATCATACCTGATCCTTCTCCAGTTCAATTTAAATCTTGTCCAAATCCTTGTTTAAAGCAAATATCTCCTCTTTCTCAAATTCTACCCAAATTCAAACTCAAATTCCTTATCTACTCCTATTCTTGTTCAACCTCATTTTTTGTTTCTCTTAAATTCACTCCAAGCTCAATTCAAATTCAAACCTTATTCAAATTTCTCTGCAAAAGTTTCTTTTCTAAACCCTAAATATACCTAAAGTCCAAACCCTTAGCCAAGTCTTCTAGATGGCTCAATAAAGGATCAACGAAATCTCTAAATTTTCACGGAGTCCAGGACAGCCTTATCTTTCCATAACGTTTCCGAGTTCAAAAGGACCTCAAATGCAAATCTTGACAATACCAAAGTTGTAGATCTCATCGAGAGCTTCGATGTGAACCTATGGAAGTCCCCTTTTTGATAATTGAGCAAGGAGTTATGGCCCCCGAAATCAGTGTTGCACAGATAAGTCTGAGTTCAAACAGTTTATCTTGTGGTGCATTTTTTTTAAATCAAGATGGCATTGTCAGAAGTTCCAATGAATACTAAAGTTGTAGATTTTTTTTATTGCTACAATTTAGAGTCCAGAAACGTCCAATTTCAAGTCCGGACAATGGAGATATCGTCCTCGGAACATAGAGCTACGAAAAACGAAACTGTAACGACTCGAACTCGAATCAGATTTGTGTTCGGCTTGGACTCCACCTCAACCAGTCGCCCCTAGCCATATAAATATGAGTGGCACGCCCTCTACTACCCCTATTCCTTGCCACTAAAACCTAGACGTCGCTGCAGCCTGTCCGTGCGCCGCCGTTCGCCGGAGCCGCCGCCTCCCGTGATGTGCTACCTCATCGTCTTCTTCGCGAATCCTCCTTCCTCGACCATCAAAGCAAGGTGAGAAACCCTTCTTATCCTCCCTTACTACTATTTTAGCATCATACTAAGTCCCTAGCCAAGCCCTAGCCCCGACCAAAGCCCGATCTACACCGCCACGGTCATCGCCATCACGGACAGCTGCGTTGTAGCCGATTGGCATCGACTTCCCGACCGACTAGAGGTCAAATCGCCAAGACATTTCACCATTGTATTACTCATGATGTTCCCCATACCCTCACCAACCAGGTCGGCCAGTAGAGCAGCCAAACCATCAAAATCAAGGTCAACATACCCGTTGTCCGGTTTCTAGACGCGTTCTGCGCGCACCGGATTTGCATTCGCGTTCCCCGTCAATCTAAAAGTTGTATGGATGCACCAACCATGTCACGGCGTGTCCCATTGAGTCTTCTATGTGACACTAGGAGCCCATTCCCGTTTGTGCAGCAACACGACCGGAACGTGATTGCCAACCACAGCATGTCGCAACCGTCACCCGTCTCATCTCTGCTGATTGTTCTTCCTCTCAGTGGATGATCTACCAAAACCCATGCTGTAGCATTGTGTGCCCATCTCTATTCAAACGGTTTCTAAAATTTTATAGCCAATCTTTGGGAACGCGAGCATCTTTGTTGCTGCATCTGTTCGCGGTCACCACCAAACCTAGCAGCAGTCATCACTGTTTTGCCGCTACCTTGGATGACCCCTTCCAAAACCAAACATATCGCTGAGTTAGTCTTTCCGCATTCTACCCCATGCTTCCCTCGTTTCACTGAAACACCACTGAAACCCAACATCGATGTCAGTGGCCATGTGCCCGATCACCATCTCCGATGAAACTCGAACCACCGCCACTACGCAGACTTACCGGTAGTATCCTTAACCTAGAAGCGCAACCTTCGGCCTTTTTGATCCATCATAGGTGGTCGAGACTAGGTCTCAGCGATCCCTTCTTTAATCCAAGATGATACTTGCATAGCATGCCAAGTCAGCGCCACATCATTCTCCTTTGCCTAGTCAGCGAAGTCTGGTCTGCCCTACACTTCTTGAATCTTGTGCAAGGATGTTGTCAGGCCTGCCACAGTGATTGTGCAATAAAGCCTTTTTCCCATAGGAAGATAGTCCCGGTAAATCAGCATTTCCTTTTTAGTCTAATCCATCTTCCGAAAGCTGTTCTCTTTTTATCTTAACTCTGATTTATGTGATTCTAGCATCTAAATGTTCCTATAATCATACCTATCCAACTATAGTGTTTTAATGATGTTTGGTATGTTGTTCTTAGTGTTTACTTTGTGTTGTTTATCAGTAGTTCTCGCGATTAGTCAATAACGTTCTGGAGCAGTTCGAGAGATTTCAAGACCAAGATTTCGACAACACTGAGCAGCATTGGATAAAAGGCAAGTGTCCTCGATCATCTTGAACCTATGATTTAAACTATTTTGTTTTACAAAATTGCAAGCAGTGTCTGTCAATATGTTGGGTAGTCACCAATGTTAGGGTTTTCCCTAAATATTCCCTTATCATCCCTTAGAGCCAAGATGTGTTATGGTTAGGTGTCTTTGTTGAGTAGATAGCTTTGCCATGCTTTTGGGGATACTGAAAAATGTCATAATCTTGACTAATGAACATATACAACAATGGTGGTTAATTTGCTAATGGTGTAGCAACATGGAACCTTAGGCCTTGAGCAAAGTGGTTTTGATAGTTGTCATGGTTATGATGTTTGTAGTGTTTGCTCAAGTAACCTAAGTAAGGATCTGTTCATGGAGCGACAACCCAAGAAGTAACATACAAACCATGAGACGGATATGGGCGTGACATACTAGTTAGAGTCTATCTAGTGTGTGTTGTGTCAGCACAAAAGGGGGCTTTTGGGTAGGAGTTGAACTCGCATAAATCCTAGCGGTGAAACCTAGTGGGCAGACGCATACTGGATTAGTCCCTGGTTAGTGTAAAATGTCATTTAGTGATTTCTTGGCGACACACCACTGGCATGTGTTAAATGTCTTGCAAACACGGTAACATGAAATTCACTGACTCGTGGAGAAAGCTAGACAACCTCTGCAGAGTGTAAAACTGTTATAACAGTTGTGCCCACTGTTATGGGAGACTTGGATCCTCACATGATTATTGGGTTGTGGTTATGGGTTTGGTTATGATTTTGATTGTAATATAGGGAGTACTAGACGGTTATGGTATGCAATGTAGTGAGCCTTGTATGCTGGGTGTTGGACTGTATGGGTTATATTTATTTAAATATTATTTAATGCTTTTGTTTTAGTCCAAATATGTTTTCATTACTCGCATTTACGCAAATATACCATGTGTTAACCTATTCTTGATATAAGCCTGCATATCATTATCTTTCCCACACTTGTTGAGTGTGTCATATGCTCATACTTGCTATTTCCCTATATCATACGACATGTGTGCTGCTGCTCAGTGAGTTGAAGATTATCAAAATGAGGTTGTGACGTTCTAGGCGTGTGTCTCCCGGTCGGTTGCCTGCGGTGTTGTTGGGCACCAGTGCTTCTGTTCCGCTGTAGATATCTTCATAGAAGATAATATATGTCAATTGTTGTAAGAGTTTAACATTTATTCTATTAAAGTATTGCTTTTGTTACTTCGCCTGTGACGTCCTTATGTGTGTTGAACATCCTTGGCACACATAAGTCATATCTGGTTTTGGCCGTTAAAACCGGGTGTGACAAAAACTTTACAAGATAAACCTATCTCAATTTCTATCTAAATATGCTCTAGGTTTATCTAGTGTGTCTACTCAATCGCTTAAGAGAATTACAACCTACTCTAGCAAGGTAAATTGCACGTAAGTAAATGCAGAAACGTAAATAAGGTAGAGAGACAAACTCAGCACAAGGGATTTTTATCCCATGGTATCGATGGCATGAATGCCACCCCTAGTCCACATTAGAAATCCACAAAGGATATGCTCCTGGTCAACACGACTCTTCCGATAACAGCTCTTGAGCTACCAAGTCACCAAGATAAGGCCTCAAGCACGATGAGCCACCAAGCCACCAAAATAAAGTCTCACCACTAGCCTCTCTTTTGGTCACTTACCCCTGTGATCACTTCGGAGCTTGAGCCACCAAGTCAAGGGTCTCAGCGTCCCCATACACATGTTTGGCCGTCGCTAAACACCAAGTCGGAGGGTCGAAAAGCTTGAGCCAGCCAGACCCAAGATGCCGATGAGTCACAAAGACTCCAAGGCACCGACGTATCACTCGGTACAAGCTAGGATCACTTATTGATCCCTTCTTCAAGCTGCAGCACCTAGCTACAACTCACTCTAGGCCAATAAGCACTGAAAACTCTCTAATCTTGTGATTAATTACCTTGGATGATCACTTTAAGAATTTTGGTGGCTTCGATGTCTTCTCAAGTGTATATAAACTTTCTCTAGACTCCAGCAGCATGCCACACATCAAATGACTAAGTAGATGGGTATTTGTAGCCTCAAACCCGCTAACTAACCGTTTTCCCAACGGCCAAAAAAAGTTGTTAACACCAGATGATCCGGTGAAAACAGTAGTACTAACACTGGATCGTCTGGTGAGTACAAACTAAGAAAATAGCTGTTGGAACTCCACTCAAAGCCTCTATGAACACCGGACATTATGATGTGCCTTCAAATTAATCACCGGACCTTTCGATGAGTTATCTTGAGCCAGACCGTGCCACTTCATCTTTGTGTAGAATGCTCCGGTGCATTCATCTTCAGAGCACCGGTCCTTCCAGTGGGTTGTTCTTCATTCTTCAACATTTGCAGTTGCCTCTGCAAACAATGCTCTGGTGAGCATAAACCAAGCATCGGACTTTCCGATGGGTTGATCTTCAGTCTTTGCACTTGCATTCTTCTCTGCAAGAAATGCTTCGGTTCTATCTAGTGCAGATCATTGGACTATCTGGTGAGATCCTCAGCCTTCTCTCCTTTGCCAGAAAATACTTCGGTGAGTTCAACACACAAAGCACCAGACTTTCAGTGAGGCTAACAGTCTCTAAACACAAAGCTATGATGAGTGCAAACTTCTCTACATCAAACTATCCGGTGAGGTCAACTCTCCTGGGACTTCTCCAATTCAATCAAACTTTGTCCCGGCTGCGATGGCTTCTTGATGTATTGCATCCATGAGACTTATTAACATATATTCTTGATAAACATGTTAGTCCCAATGAATATGTTTTCATTAATCACCAAAATCACAATCATGGCCTAATAGGGCCATTTTTGCTACACAAGGGCTTTGTACTAACTCATGGGTTCTGGACTTCATCTACGAACACAACCACACGATCCCTCAGCTCAAACTCATCCAATTCCTCTAATTAGCTCCAAATCCCAAGAACACCAAAAGAGGTCAAGAACAGCTCGAATCCTTTGGGAAAGCACAAAAAAATTGGATGGATAAGAAGCTTAGGAGTTAGTGATCTCGTGGGTACCACATACATACCTCGTCTTGAGGGAGGAATCAGAGGAGAAAGAGAGAGCTAGAGAGGGAGGGAGAGCTCCTTGCTCTTGGGTGGTTAGGAGGAGAGGGAGCATGGGAGAGAGTGAGGGAGTGGGTGGGGCTGCTACCCCATTGAGAGATGGGGTGGTTGGCCCACCCATGTGGGCCCCACTTGCTATAGAGACAAGATATTTTTAATGCAAGCTTTGATTCTTTCTCTCCCGAATTTCTTTCTCTCATCCTATTGACTCAAAACGAAATGTTCTAATGCCCCAGAACAAAATGGCTCAAAATTAAGCATGACACCTATGAAGCATAATTATGCTTAATTACGTGATTATGGATTTTGGGACGTGACACAGCCCTTCAGAACCCTTGGGTCCAGTCAGCTTTTTGGAGGAGTCGACCCCATACATGGGTGTCGACTCTTTGTTCATTATGGGTGAGTCCTTAGATGTCATCCCTTCAGAACCCTTGGGTCTGGCTAGCTTTTTGGAGGAGTCAACCCCATACATGGGTATCGACTCTCCGTTCATCATGGGTGAGTCCTTAGATGTCAGCCCTTTGGAACCCTTGGGTCTGGTTGGCTTTTTGGAGGAGTCAACCCATACGTGAGTATCGACCCTCAGTTCATTATTGGTTAGTCCTTAGATGTCAGCCCTTCAAAACCCTTAGGTTCGGTCGGCTTTTTTGAGGAGTCGACCCCATACGTGGGTATTGACTGTTCATTCATTATGGGCGAGTCCTTAGACGTCAACCATAGGGGAGCCATTAGATTGCTTACCCTCTTTTGTTACGGGTGAGCCCTTAGGCATCAACCCTCCGGGGGCCCTCGAGCTTGTCTGATTTGTGATGTGAAAAGTCCTTAGACTTTTGCCAAAGGTGAGTCCTCGGATTATCACCTTTTATCACATGAAATAAAAAAATGCATGTTCTTCTTCGAGGAATTAATTTTCATTCCTCTAGGGGTTACAAAAGTAGGATGCCTCATTAAAAAAGCCTTACACCCCAGATTGGGGCTACCCCTGCAAGGAAAAGAGTACATATCCAAAGATACTTACTTATATATTTTTGTAGAAAAGTAAAGGCCCTAGATAATCCTACCTATCCTAGCGGGGTGTACGAAGGTTGGCCCTTAGATCCAGTACTTGCGGAGCGAATCTGATGAGCAATGTTGGCCTGATCTTCCGATAGGTAGTGATAAGTCGGTGGGTGGAGAACTCGACGTTGATGTTCCAAAGGCTTCGACCCGAACAGATCGTCTCCCTTGCAATCACTACACCACAGCTCCGATGGTTATCAACCGTGTCGCGCGGTTGACCTCGCCAAGAAGGCTCAATCCCTGCAAGCGTACCGAGAACACAAGCAAGAACGTAGAAGATGCAATCTGAAATATTGCGAATTGAATTCAAGCACTCGAAGTCGGGGTTCCACAAACATTTGCAGCGGCCTAGTCGGTCCAGAACAAGAGCGAAAATCTCACAACTGTGTGTAGATCAATGTCTAAGCAAAATCCAACCCTAATTAGGGCGGCGGCTACTGTATATAAAAGACTAGGGTCGGCCAAGGACCCCTGGACGTGTCCCTAATGGACTCCAACACGTTACACGGCCCAACGGCCCAAAAGATGGTGGCGCAGCACCCTGACAGATTCTGGACGTCCACTTGTTTCGACGATTTCCGTTGACTCAGAACGAATTTAGACATGGGACCAGAACCGTTGGAAAGCTTATCTCCTTAGCTTTCCAACCATGTGTAGAACGTCAAAAACTGAGTCCGTATGCGTCCTAGGCGACGATTTTAGTGCGGACTGGTCCTGGACTCCGAAACGGACTCGAACTGGATTGGGCCTCCACCTTGGCTTGGGCGCCCTTGCTGTTCTTCTCCCGTGTTCCTAAGTAATAATACATCACAATTATTCAGTAGCATCCCATCCTCATCAAAATATAAAGGAACACTAAGGAACGAGCTCACCTCATGATTTAGTTGACGTGCACGAGCTCGTGTCAATGGACCTATTGTTGGAGGAATACTCAGTGTGTGTGTATCCGAAAGAGTGATGTCCTCATCATCCTCCCCCTCATGAATTGGAGTCGTCCTCGACGCAATGTCATCTTCTTCTCCCAAGTAAGGCTTTAAATCTGAAATGTTAAATGTGGGACTAACCCCATAATCTGCAGGCAACTCAAGCTTATATGCATTATCATTGATCTTTTCCACAATTTTAAAAGGACCATCAGCTCGAGGCAGCAATTTAGACTTTCTCAAATCAGGAAACCTATCTTTGCGCAAATGTAACCACACAAGATCACCAATTTCAAAAGTAATATGTTTCCGACCTCGGCTACCATAAGTTCTATACTTCTCATTCATCTTTTCAATATTTTCCTTAGTCAACTCATGCATTTTCATAATCAAATTAGAACGTGTCTTAGCATCAAAATTCAATTTCTCGGATGTTGGTAAAGGAAGTAAATCAATAGGGGCACGGGGGTTAAAACCATACACTACCTGAAACGGACTTACCTTAGTGGTGGAGTGAACTGATCTGTTGTAAGCGAACTCAATATGGGGTAGACACTCTTCCCACATCCTCAAATTTTTCTTCAAAATAGCCCGCAACATGGTGGATAATGTGCGGTTCACAACCTCCGTTTGTCCATCGGTTTGAGGGTGACATGTCGTCGAAAATAGCAGCTTTGTTCCAAGTTTATTCCAAAGTGTCCTCCAAAAGTGGCTCAAAAATTTTGCATCACGATCCGAAACAATGGTGTTAGGCACTCCATGCAAGCGAATGATTTCCCTGAAAAACAAATCAGCTATGTTTGTAGCATCATCGCTCTTGTGACAAGGTATAAAATATGTCATTTTTTAAAAACGATCCACAACGACAAATATACTATCCCTCCCCCTCTTGGTCCTAGGCAATCCTAAAACAAAATCCATAGAAATATCCTCCCAAGGCACACTAGGAACAGGAAGAGGCATATAAAGTCCATGTGGGTTCAAGCGAGACTTAGCTTTATTGCAAGTAGTGCAGCGTGCCACGTAGCGCTCGACGTCGCGCCTCATCTTAGGCCTAAAGAAGTGAGTAGCCAGTACATCCTCGGTCTTCTTCACTCCAAAATGTCCCATCAAACCACCTCCATGCGCTTCCTGCAAGAACAATAGGCGAATAGAGCTAGCTGGGATGCATAGCTAGTTAGCACGGTATAGTAATCCATCATTCAGCACATATTTATTCCAAGTTCTTCCTTCTTTACAATGTTCGAAAGCATCTTTAAAGTCCAAATTAGTAGCATATAATCCTTTAATTGTTTCTAAACCAAAAATCTTATGATCGAGTTGGGACAACATGTTATAACGTCTAGATAACGCATCTGCAATGACATTGTCTTTACCTTTCTTGTGTTTAATGATATAAGGAAAAGACTCTATAAATTCAACCCATTTAGCATGACGTTTGTTCAGTTTGGCTTGGCTTCTAATATGTTTCAAAGCTTCATGATCAGAATGAATAATAAACTCCTTGGGCCAAAGATAATGTTGCCATGTTTCTAAAACTCGCACTAAAGCATACAACTCCTTATCATAAGTCGAATAATTAAGAGATGGCCCATTCAATTTCTCACTAAAATAAGCAACGGGTTTACCTCCTTGTAGTAGCACTCCTCCATTTCTAATGCCGCTAGCATCACATTCTAACTCAAAAGTCTTACCAAAGTTCGGAAGTTGGAGTAGAGGTGCATGCGTAAGCTTATCTTTCAGCATATTAAAAGCTTATTCTTGTGCTGGCCCCCATTGAAACGGAACGCCCTTCTTTGTCAACTCATTGAGTGGGGCAGCAATGGTGCTGAAATCTCTCACAAAACGCCGATAGAACCCTGCAAGGCCATGAAAGCTTCTCACCTGTGTGATAGTCCCAGGGGTCGACCAGCTCTTGATGGCTTCAATTTTAGCTTCATCCACTTCAATTCCCTGTGGAGTAACAACATAGCCAAGAAAAGCAACTCTATTCGTGCAAAAGGTGCACTTGTCAAGGTTAGCAAACAAACGTGCCTCTCTCAAAGCAGTAAAAACAGCACGTAGATGATCAATGTGTTCTTCATATGACTTGCTATAGATCAAAATATCATCAAAGTACACCACCACAAATCTTCCTATGAAAGCACGTAAAACCTCATTCATCAATCTCATGAAAGTGCTAGGTGCATTAGTTAAACCAAAAGGCATCACTAATCACTCATATAGACCGAACTTAGTTTTGAAAGCAGTTTTCCATTCATCTCCCAATTTCATTCGTATTTGGTGGTAACCACTACGCAAGTCAATTTTTGTGAAAATAATAGAACCACTCAAGTCATCAAGCATGTCGTCTAGCCTAGGAATAGGGTGACGATACCTTATTGTGATATTATTAATTGCTCTACAATCAACACACATGCGCCATGTACCATCTTTCTTAGGAACCAAAAGAACAGGAACAGCATAAGGACTAAGGCTCTCTCGTACGTACCCACGGTCCAAAAGGTCTTGGACTTGTCGCTGAATTTCCTTAGTCTCCTCCGGATTGGTCCTATATGCAGCGCTGTTTGGCAAAGTCGCTCCCGGGATCAAATCTATTTGGTGCTCTATCCCTCTCAATGGTGGTAGCCCCGGGGGTATCTCAGCTGGAAAGACATCCTTATACTCCTGCAAAAGGTTAGTGACAGCAGCAGGCAAAGAGCTAGGTATATCATCAATTGAAAATAAAACCTCTTTGCATACGAAAGCATAGCACAAAGTATCAATATCTTGAATTTCAGCAAGGTCAGATTTAGTAGCAAGCATAACACCACCCTTTAACTTAATGCCTTCGGACCTAGGTGTGTTCTTCTCTTTCTTAAGTGGAAAAACAGATTGAGCTACTTGCTGATTTTCAGATTCCAAAACACGTTCTTTCTTTTCTTTTTCAGCTAAAGCTTTATCACATTGCACAATTTCAGCAGGTGTCAAAGGAAGCAAAGAGATTTTCTTTCCCTTGTGCATGAGAGAGTATTTATTACTTCTACCATGGTGTGTAGCATCGGTATCAAATTCCCAAGGACGGCCTAACAAAAGTGAACATGCTTGCATAGGCACTACATCAAAATCAGCATAATCATGGTAGGAACCAATAGAAAAATGTACTCTCGCAGATTGTGTTACCTTAACCTTACCGCTATTATTGAATCACTGAATGTAGTATGGATGAGGATGTGCACGTGTTGGCAAGGAAAGATTCTTCACAAGATCGGAGCTCAAGAGGTTGTTGCAACTCCCGCCATCAATTATGGTACGAACACGTGCATCTTTGACAATGAGGAATGTCTGGAATAGATTATGGCGTTGTAGCTGCTCCGCTTGCCCCATTTGAGAACTCAAAACTCGCTTCACAATGAAGGTGCGTGCTGCATAACTCTCCGTGGCAGCGGTACCACTAATCTCCTCCCCCTCACTATCCATGTCATGATCGGCTGCAAGATTAGCTTCAAATGCATATTCTTCCTCGACATCACTATGACTAACATATCCACCATCTGCTGTTGCGGAGTATGCTCGCTGGCTTGGGCAATCCTTCATGACGTGGCCAATACCTTGGCAGCGACGGCACACAATGCCCGTTGTACGACCCGTGGTAGCTGCACCTGAAGAAGAGCGTGGCATTGGATCCTACAAAACAGTAGATTTACTCACCTCACGTGATGGTTGTGGTGCTCCTGCTGAACACGCCCGAGTGTTGGAGGAGGGGGCAGCAGATCGTGTAGATGTAGAAGGGAATGTTGTTGCTTGTCCCGGTGGTACTCGTGAAGTAGATGTACTCCCAAAATTGTTCAGCAATTTCTGCACTTGTTGTCGACCCTGCAGTTCTTTTTCTGCCAAGATAGCAAAATGGAACAACCTATTGGTAGTATTGTAATCTTTATAATCAACAAGGTCCTGAATTTCACGTCTCAACCCGGAGTAAAAACAAATCATGGTATCCTCATCATCCTCTTGTATACTACAACGAAGCATAGCAATTTGAAGCTCTTAATAGTAATCATGCACAGATTTAGAACCTTGATTTAAGCGCTGCAATTTCTTTTTCAATTCACGTGTATAATCAGGAGGAATAAATCTATTGCGCATGGCACGCTTTAGTCTAGGCCATGATTCAGGTTCTAAGCCACTAGAAACTAGACCATTCTACCAAATAATAGCATAATTCGTGAACTCATAAGTGGCTAGTCTAACTCTATGCATTTCAGGAACCATATGAGAACTATACTTTTGATCAACCGTCATTTCCCAATTCAAATAAGCATCAGCATCATATGCACCATCAAAAGGAGGCATTGAAAACTTAATCTTAGAATAAGGATCATCGCGACCGTTGCGATTAACATTATTACCTCCATTACCTTGACGACGTTGTTGTTGGCCACGACGTAATTGTTCAGCATGAGGACGTTGCTCAGCACGCGCATCTTGCCCAACAAAAACCTCACCATCTTCTTGATCACCATCATTAGTATCATCATCATCATCATGTGAATGGTCATCATCCTGTGGTGGCTGTCGCAACTCAAGGTCATTGACTCGCGTGACGAGGTTAGCAATGCTTGTTCTAATGTCTGTCAATAGCCTAGTATGCTCATGCAAGGCTTTGTTGAGTTCTTCCTTAGACACACAATCCTTAAAATCCGACGGAGAGCCATCACCTGACATGGTTAGTAGAAAATAAAGAACAACAAATATTATCCCTATCAACTACTAGGTTGTGGAAGGTGGAATCACACACACTCAAGCATCTTACCACGCTCTTACAAATGTTCTTACCAACGCAGCAAGGAGGAACAACCAGTGACGAGTCTGGAAGCGTGGGATGATTGCAAGAGTGAACCTGTTCGGATCAAAGGAGGTGGAGCTTGGAAGGCACAATATGGTAGCAAGGGTTAGCAATAATTGTAATCAGCAGAGCAAAGCTAAATAAGTATCCAAATTATGAATCACAGTTGCTGGTCTATCACGTGTCTCTAGTCCTAGCACAACAGCTGAAACAAAGCTAAAAAGGATGATCAGAGAAAGACACAGCAAACAGCACAATTATCTGGGTGTTCTCTATGTGCTCCTCTTTTTTGTCTTTTAGCACTAGTAGGAATCATGAATTTTTTTTTCTCGTATGTTTCTGATATTTTTTCTGAACTAGGAGCACACAAGCAACAACCACAGAAATTTTCAGCTCAAACGGATGCAAGATGTGGCCTATAGAAAATTAAGCACGTTCTCTGAAAAGCGTGCGGAAACTTCGCGGCTCGAATACTCAATCTTCCAAGCCGAATTTGGGAAAAAAAATTGGCGGAACCCGGCAAAGCCAGGGAGCAACGGATGTAACTTTTTCTGTAGATGTCCGTGAAAAAAGATTTTGCCTGATTCCGAGTCTGTATGAGAAAGTTATGGCCGTTTTACTGAACCCCTATCGAGTTAGGGTTTTTTTTCAAGCAACTCTTGCAGAAATTGACCTCTTTAAGGTATTGCAAGCAATAGGATTGCGAGATGAACAAGGATGGCAGCGGTGGCAGGGCAATTGATACAAGGCGGCTTGCGACCTATCTAGGGTTGGCGTGGCGGAAAGTAACACAAGGCGGCTCGCGGTGGCAAATCGAGTAATGTGGTGGCTCGACTTGTTGGTGGGGATGGTGGCGATGGGATAGCAGTGTGATCAAAGCAGCACGGAGCGTTGACTAAAGACCAAGAACACGACTCTAAAACCAGCAACAAGACTCGACCACGGACACAAACTCAACAACGTGCAACTGAAAACAAAAATTGCAAAGGCACAAAGGGTTCTAGGGCAGCAGAAATTGACGGAATTTTTTTGGCTTTTTCTGGACTCTAGGTAATGAAAAACAGACTAATCTAAATAGAAAGACAAAATTACCTAACGGGCAACCTGAAATCTGATACCAGTTGATGAGTAATGTTGGCCTGATCTTCCGATAGGTAGTGATAAGTCGGTGGGTGGAGAACTCGACGTTGATGATCCAAAGTCTTCGACCCGAACAGATCGTCTCCCTTGCAATCACTACACCACAGCTCCGATGGTTATCAACCGTGTCGCGCGGTTGACCTCGCCAAGAAGGCTCAATCCCTGCAAGCGTACCAAGAACACAAGCAAGAACGTAGAAGATGCAATCTAAAATATTGCGAATTGAATTCAAGCACTCGAAGTCGGGGTTCCACAAACACTTGCGGCGGCCTAGTCGGTCCGGAACAATAGCAAAAATCTCACAACTATGTGTAGATCAATGTCTAAGCAAAATCCAACCCTAATTAGGGCGGCGGCTACTGTATATAAAAGACTAGGGTCGGCCAAGGACCCCTGGACGTGTCCCTAATGGACTCCAACACGTTACACGGCCCAACGGCCCAAAAGATGGTGGCGCAGCACCCTGACAGATTCTGGATGTCCACTTGTTTTGACGATTCCTGTTGAGTCAGAACGAATTTGGACATGGGACCAGTACCGTTGGAAAGCTTATCTCCTTAGCTTTCCAACCATGTGTAGAACGTCAAAAACGGAGTCCATATGCATCCTGGGCGACGATTTTAGTGCGGACTGGTCCTGGACTCCGTAACGGACTCTAACTGGATTGGGCCTCCACCTTGGCTTGGGCGCCCTTGCTGTTCTTCTCCCGTGTTCCTAAGTAATAATACATCACAGTTATTCAGTAGCATCCCATCCTCATCAAAATATAAAGGAACACTAAGGAACGAGCTCACCTCATGATTTAGTTGACGTGCACGAGCTCGTGTCAATGGACCTATTGTTGGAGGAATACTCGGTGTGTGTGTATCCGAAAGGGTGATGTCCTCATCAGAATCAGCATTCCACATGTGAATCAATATTTCACCACCTAAAGTGGCTAGGCGATACGAGCCTGGTTGTCGTGAATTCGTTACGATAAACGGGCCATCCCATTTGGATTGGAGCTTCCCCACCGTTTCATGGTTTAGCTTGCGCCGGAGTACAAGGTCTTTGGGAAAGTAGGCTACACTAGCGATTTTTTTTAATCAACCTAACGCCTTGTTTCCTCTTGGTATTTTGCTTATTAGAGGCAGCCATGAGGTGAATCTCCTCCACTAGATCCTTTGGCAATGCTTTGTCTCTAGTATCGATCAACAAAACCCTTAAAGACTTAACCCGGGCTTCCTCCGGGGTCATTGCCTCATCCCCAAACAACAAACGGAATGGTGTGAAACCCGTGGGTCGAGCAAGCATTGTGCAAAGTGACCATAGAACCTTCGGCAATTCATCTACTCATTTCCCCTTAGGTACCGCTCCCAACCGCTTTGCTACCACCGTTGAGATGCCTTTGTTTGACCTCTTGACCGACCCATTAGACTGTGGATGGCCCACTAATGCAAAGCATAGCGTAGTCCCTAGGCTATCGCAAAAGTGCTTGAATAGGGTCACTTCTCGGGGGGCTCAAAATCAGCACATAATGTTCTGCCAAAACAAGCGTTGAATGTTCTTCGCTTTGATGCGGGCCAGTGTAGTGGCTTCAGGCCATTTTGAGAAGTAATCAATAGCCACCACCGCATAACATGGGTCTCTTGACACTTGAGGGAAGGGACCAATGATATCAATTCCCCATCGCGCTAGCAGCCACACCGGGGGAATAGGTTGGAGGGCACTTTTTTGGATGTGCGTTTGCCTTCCCATCCCTTGACATTCTGGATATGAGTGGACTAGGGCCTCCACATCTGAAGTCATTGTGGGCTTGTAAAAGCCCTGCCATAAGGCCTTCACTACAAGTGTTGTTGGTCTCAAGTGAGATCCACATAATCCCTAATGTATTTCTTTAAGGAGCTCTGTGCCTTTGGCCTTCAGCACACACCTGAGTAAAGGTTCATAGACTCCCCCTTTGTAGAGCACTCTATCAATGATCCCATAACTCTGGGCTCGGCAGGAGATCCTTTTTGCGAATACATCATCTTCGGGCAGTGCCTGTCCTTGCAGGTATGCTAACAAAGGCTATTGCCAGTCCTGTTCTGTTATCATGGTGACACTAGATGGCGTTTCATCCTATCCTGCCATTGGGGTCTCGAGGACCTCAAAGAAGACTTCATATGTCAATGGAGTGCCTTAGGCTACGGCCTTCGCAAGGGCATCGACCTCCTAGTTCTCCCCCTCGGTATGGACTTCAGTATAAAACCTGCGAAGTACTTCTGCATCCTGACTACCATCTGGAAGTATATGGCTAGCTCTAGTTTCTTTGCTTGGTAGGTCTTGTCTACCTAGCATGCCACTAACTGTGAGTATGTCTTTACTATTGCATGCTTAGCTCTAAGGGCCCTCGCTTTTCGGAGACCTAACAGAATGGCCTCATACTCTGTGATATTGTTGGTGGCCTTGAAATGAAGCCTGACCGCATAGAATAGCTTTGATCCTTCGAGTGATGTGAGGGCTATTGCTGCTCTGCACCCGAGAGTCCCCAAGCTCCATCAGTGTGTTTGGTCCACATCTGGTCAGGCTATGGTTCATCTAGCTCCTTTGCTTCGAATGTCCAATTGTCGGCAACAAAGTCCGCAAGTGCCTGCGACTTTATGGTTGTGCGGGACACGAAGCTGACACATAGTGGAGAGAGTTCAACCGCCCACCTACTGATACGTCCAGTGGATTCAGGGTTCAAGAAGACCTCCCTCAAAGGGTACGAGGTCAGAACCATGATGGGGTGAGCTGTGAAATAGTATTTTAGCTTCTGAGAGGCCATGAGCACTACATAGGGCACCTTCTCGACTTTGGAGTACCTCTCAATCGCGTCATTCGGCACATCGGAGATGAAGTAGACTAGTACATGTCGAAATCCCCCTTTGTCATTCTTCTCTTGGACCAAAAAGACACTTACTACCGAGACTGATGAGACTACGTATAGCAGCAATCCGCTCCCGGGCTCTGGGCTAGCCAGAGTAGTCAACTTCACCAGATAACTTTTCGAAGCTTTGAAAGCTCCCTGTTGTTCATCTATCCACTTGAAAGGGTCTGACCCTCGGAGAATCCAAATGAAGGGCATGCTCTTATCCACGGATCTTTCAATGAAACGATTTAGCGAGGTCATTCTTCCTACCAAACGTTGTGTGTCCTTAATCAACTTCAGAGGCTTCATGTCAATGATAGCTTGAATTTTCTCCATGTTTGCTTCGATGCCTCTACAGGACACCAAGCATCCCAACAATTGGCCCAAGCAGGCACCAAAAGTGCAATTTTCTAGGTTTAACCATAGACCTGCCTTCTAAAGGTTGGCAAATGTCTCCTCTAAGTTAGCCCCATGGTCACCTTATCAACTTCGGACTACAATTTTGTTGACATATGTAGCTACATTGACATCCAATTAGGTACGAAGTACTTTGCTTACTTGCCTTATGAAGGTGGCCCCCGCATTGCATAGGACAAAAGGCATTCATACATAGCAATAGGTTCTCGAGGGTGTGATGAAGCTCGTCTTTGCCTCGTCCTCTTCGGCCATCCAAACTTGATGATACCTAGAATAGACGTCAAGGAAGCTCATGAGTTCATCAAGCAGCTGGTCTATTCTGGCAATGGGAAATTGTCCTTCGGGTATACCTTGATCAAGTCAGTGAAGTCTACGCACATGCGCCATTTTCCATTATGCTTCTTCACCATTACAAGGTTCGCCAGCACTCCACGTGCATGACCTCACAAATTACCCCTGCTTCAAGAAGCTTTTTGACCTCCTCCTTCACATTCTCTTGGCGATCAGTGGACATATTTTGAAGCTTATGCTTCCTCGCTTTCACTCCTGGGGTAAAATTTAGGTGGTCCTCTATTAGTTCTCTCATAACTCCTGGGAGGCCCTATGGTGGCTATACGAATATGTCTTCGTTAGCTTGAAGGGTAGCCAGGAGCTTCACTCCTTATTTGGGTGGCAACTCCATGCCTATGTGCTTGCACTTATCCTTGTCCTCCAGGTGCAGTGGGATCCGCTTGATGTTGCCTTCAGGCTTGGCCCTCAATGGCGTGCTCTCTTGCTCCTTTACGTCCGCTTCGGATAGCATGTGCACCTTATGCTGACTTGGGACGTAGCCATGTTCGATCCGGCAAGTTATACTTTGATCCCCCTAGACAATTATGGTATCCTCTAGGTCGGGCATCTTTATGCATAGGTAACCGTGATATACCACTGCGTCAAACTTGGACAACACTCCTTGCCTGAAGATGGCATTGTACTGGTAAGGAACATCGACTACATCGAATAGGATGTCCTCTATCCAAACTCTTTTCCCTTCGCCAAAGGACACTAGGACTGAGATCATTCCAAGAGCTTCAATGGGAATCCCTCTAAAACCTTGCAGTGGGGTTCCAGCAGGCCATATGTGGCTTCTAGGAATTCCCATCTGATCGAAGGCTTCAGCAATCAAGGGATCTGCAAAACTCACTCTATCGATTAGCACTCGATGTATCTCTGATCTGAACGTGTCCGCGAAAATGACAAAGGCAACCATATGCCAATAACGTGAACTCGGCGGTCCTCTTGAGATAAGGTGATCGGCTGGTGCGACCATCAAGACTTGACCATCGGGGAGCTAGTTCGCACATGATTGACCCTGCATACATACTCCCTCATCTACTTCTTGGACTAAAAATCGTAGAAGGCACCCCTAGAGATGGCCAGTATCACGCTTCAAGTCCCCTCCACATTCTGGAGAGACCTCACTCCATTTGGAGGGGCTTTAATAGCCATTCTAGGTGGGGGTGGCAATTTAGGTGTTTGTGACTGATGCAAGGGAGGGGCTCTGGTCCACGTTGTGGGGTAGTAGGGTGGGTGGGCGTACATAAGGGGTGGCCCAAAGCTAGGCCCACCTCACATCTCCACATGGTGCATTGTTCGAGGGTCATGAGAAGACCCTGAGCCCGAAGGTCCAAATGATTGTCGGTTTAGTCCCTCCTTCAGGGCCAACGTGAGGACACAACTTGACTGTGTGGCCCGCACCTTTGTCGTGTACTGTGCAGTATAGCGATCAGGCCTGACCCCTCGTCGAGCCTCCACCTCTCTGCCTATTTTTATCCGAGCTCTTCTTGATGTTGTGCAACCCCCACTTGTGACCCCTCAGCTGGTGAAAATGATGATGGTTGGTTCTGTTCCTATTCGAGGATCGGTGGGCTTCCCTCGGATGCTCTTCCTTCTCTCCTTCTTGAGATGCTTTCTCCTCACCTGCCCTGTCGCTCCAGGTCCTAGAGGTCGACCTATCGGTGTGTCTCCGAAGCTCATCCTCCCCAGCTCTCGAGTACTCTTCCATCTTGGTGAACAAATCATCGACATCCCTGACCAGCTTCCATGCCAGGCGCGAGGCTAGGGCCCCCGAACGAAAGCTTTGCCTTGCAGTATCTATCATTGTATCATTACTAAGACCCTTCGCCAAGCACTTCACTCGCATAAAGCGTCGAGTGAATTCATTCAGGCTTTCACCCTCCTTCTACTTTACTGCAAATAGATCTCCTACGGTGACCGAAGCCGCATAATTTCCCTAGAAATGTGAGAAAAATGCCTCCTGAAGCTGCTCCCAGGAGCATATCGTTCTCGCTGAAAGAGAGGTGTGCCATGAGAGCGTGATTCCCTTGATGGCTAGGACGAAGGCTTTAGCCATTGTGGCTTCATCTCCCCTCGCGGACTCTATCCCGACCTCGAAACTCATCACAAATTCCTTCGGGTCGGTCTCGCTGTTGTATAGGTGCAGTCGAGGCATTTTGAACCCCGGAGGCTACAACCGCATTTGCAAACTTGTAGCCAACGGAAAGGCTTGATCTACCACCCACAGCCGATGGGGTTCCTCTAACTCTCGCAAATTAAGGGGCTCTAGGTCTCCATTGCCATTAAGGCCTCTTGGAGGCCCCTGCTGAGATGAGAGGGATGACAGAGGCACCTGAGTTCCTCACATAGCTACTAGATTTGCTTGTTGGCCTCCTCCACCTGGCTCTTGTATTGCACGTCATTTCCATCCTGAGCTCCTACTCTGTGGTCCCCTAGGATGTGTGGTGGGAACCCAATGATGGCCCGGGACATCCGGTGCAGTCGTCCGACCTTCATGAAATTACCACGTGATCGTTGGTTCGATCCCCACAGATGACGCCAAATGTTAGGATCATGATCCCAACATAGTGAACAATACTCGTAACTATTGATGTAATAATTGTTCCTCTCTTGTTATTACATTAGGTGAGTGGGGGTATTTATAGGCACACATCAATTGTCACACCCGGTTTTAACGACCAAAACCAAATGCGGCTTATGTGTGCCCAGAAAGTTCAACACACATAAGGATGTCATAGGTGAAGTAACAAAAGCAATACTTTAACTTACAAACGTTCACTTATTACAAAAGACCTCACCTAAACAACTTTAAAAGCTAAACGACGGCATCTAAACGATAGCAGAGGGACGAAAGCTTCGGCGACCAAGCACTCCACAGGCACTGATCGGAAGACACGCTCCTAGAACACTAGGTCGTCGTCTTGGAAATATCCAAAATCCTCCACTGAGCAACATATGTTTTGTAGGAGATAGCAAGGGTGAGCGCATAGAGTACTCAGCAAGTGTGGGAAAATAATAATATGCAGGCTTTCAACAAGAATAGGCCATCACATGGTATATTTGTGTAAATGCGAGTAAATGAAACAGTAAAGTAATTGAAAATCATTAAGCATTTGTTAAGTGAAGGTATCCCCAAACCATCCAACAACTATCCTTCCAAAGGTAACCATCACCATCCAGTACCTCTTGTACCAACAAGACCATGACTATAACCATATCCATCTAATCATGTGAGGATCCAAGTCTCTCATATCTATGAGCACGGCTGTTATAACAGTTTTACACTCTGCAGAGGTTGTCCAACTTTTAGCCACGAGTTATGATTTCCATGTTACCGTGTTCGCGAAATACTTAACACACGCCAGTGGTGTGCTGCCAGGAGATCACTACGAAGCATGGTCCATCAATTAGGGCCTGATACTCCAACTAATACCAGCTAGGTGTCTAATTGATATGCTAAGTTTTACTCATATCGGTCTCGTGTTTGGTACGACAATTCTTGGGTTGTCGCTCCACGAACCGGTCCTTATATTGGATACTTGGGCAAAGACTTTCCAACTATCCAACAAGAAAATAACCAACAAAACCTAACATCTCTGCTCGGAACGTATCCACAAGCCCACCACAAGAACCAACATCCTCTAACCCATTCTTTGCCCAAGTCCTAGGGTTTCATGTTACAATACAAAATCCATCATCACCATTGCATAACTCCATTAATCATGTATATGACACTTCCTAACATTCTGACAGTATGGCTAAGCAATCTACCCAATATAAAAAATATCTAACCATAAACCATCTAGGGAAAACCCTAACGTAGGTGACTACCCATCATATTGACAGACATTGCATGCAATTTTGTAAAACAAAACATTTAAAAATATAGGTTCAAGATGATCAAGGACACTTACCTTCTCCTTGCTGCTACTCAATGTATTCTTACTCCTGGTCTTGATGTTCCTCAAATTGATCCGGGGCATTGTCGACTAATCGCATAATAACCGGCAACCACACAAACAAGATACACTAAGAACAGAGCACAAAACAAAAGAACAATAAGATAAAATCTATCTAGAAAGAAAGAGCACTGAAAAATGAATCTAACGGCGCAAGAATCGCTTAAAACGGAGCTACGACGAAAAAGATATGGCTAAAACAATTCTAGGATTTAATCTGAAAAAAAGGGCTTATTTTGAATAAAACAGAAAGTTTAGGGACCTTTTTGTAAAAATAGGGGAACCTAATTGTAACTATGGAAAAGTCTAGGAACTAATCTGTAAAAAGATAGGGGCTTCTAGGTAATTATAGAAAAGTTCAAGGATCTAATTGCAAAAGAGCTCTTTCTTGGAATTTCTGGAATTATTTTTGTACTGGAAATTCTTGAAATATTGACTGGGCTACATTGGCTGATGCGGCACGGTGAAAGGGATGACACATAGGCAATTTTGCTGATATGGTGATGATATGGCGGCTGACATGGCACATATCCTGACTAGATAAGTGAGACACGTGGCAGCTTCCGGTTGGTTGATTGAAGAGGTAAGTTAGATCTAATCCGGGCCTTTGATGAAGGATCAGGCAGCTGAGGGAGTTTGGGGACAGAACCGGTGGCGGCACAGATAAAAGATGGCGGTGCCGGCTCGGGATGCGGCGGAGGCTCACCAGAGCGGAGGGAAAAACCCGTCGCCGGCCTCGGATTTTGACAACGAGCGGCGGGGGTGTTTCAGGAGGGTAAGGGGGTTCCGGTTGAGGTCCTACCTCGGGCAGCGTGACATAGGAGAGGTCCAGCGGCGGTGAGGGAGGTAGCGGTGCACGGGATCTCATCGGTGGAGGGGTTCCGGCGGTCGATCGACGAAGGCGAGGATGGCTACACGCGGAGGAAGCTACGGTGAAACTCCTCGATGGCTTGATTGGGACAACGCAGCGCTGGGGCGACTCGGCGGTGAGAGCACCCGAGGGTGGCAGCAATGGTGGCTCGACGAACTCGAACTTGGCGAGAGCCTTCAGAACTTGGCGAGCTTGGGATGGGAATAGATTAAGAGGGCGGCTGGGGTTATATAGGCGGCAGGACAGGGTCTCGGCAGGGCTCGCGTCTCTTAGGCAGCGGCAGAAATCCCGCTCGGACACGACAGCGAGCTTCTCCGACTCAGAGACAAAGACGCGGCGGGGCAGGCGCTGGCTGCTAAGTGGGCCGAAACGTTGGCGCAATGCTGGGCCAGGTGCGCGGGTGCGGCCTAGGCAGGGAGGAACGGTGGTAGAGAGAACAGGCCGGCTCGGGCCAGGCCGAAAGAAAGGGAGGAGCGGGCTAAGAAGGCCGGAAAAAAGGAAAACAGGCCAGAGGGAGATTTGAAAAAAAAACCGGGATAGATTAATCTTTTTCTTTTTCCCTTTTACCTTATAAATCCTTTTCTAATTCTATTTCTAAGCAAAACAATTTCAAACAAAAGCCAATAAAACCCTACATGCCTAATTCAGCATGAATGCATTATATTCAAATATATCCTATGTCAAATTGGTTTTTTTTCTTTTTATAAAATAGGGTTGCCTTTTTCAATTGTTTAAACTCAATTTAAACTCTAGCAAATTTTAAGAAATTACAAAAGTGAAAAATTTAAGGTGTTACATCAATCAGTCCTATCATCATTACATTCTTACTCCTTATTCACAAGAATATTCCTTCTTACATTAGGGAATATCCTAAAGTAACTCTAGGGTATTACAGTCATTGTCTACCTACATTGCATTAAGCAATCAAATCCCAACACATGTCTTGGGGGATCCACACTGGACTCTCCGTTGAAGCTATTGGCGATCTCCCTCCGGCAATTTTTGGTTGGGTTACAGCTAACTTGCAAGCTCCTTTTTAGGTGAGCATTCACTCCGAAGGTCCTCGCGTCATCTCCCTTCGATCTCAGAGCTTAACTGCACCCTTCATCATTCGAGCCTCGTAGTGCTCCTTCATCCTTCAGGCTTCGTCTCTTAGGCTTTGCTGCATCTTCTCGAGTCTAATTCCTGCATAGCATAAAGGGTGATATCCCTACTTTGATGTTAGCCTCGTTATATCGGTTTTTGAGATTAACTATTGTGATCGAAGTTAATGAATAGGGGCTCATGTGGTACCATTCCTCCGAGCGAACCTCTGTCTCCCTCTCTCAAATCAAGTCTCCTCTGAGGGCTACTGCGTGGCGGTGGGAATCGGGTTATGTCTTAGGGTGCTGTACATCCGTCACCTTGTCCAGATCTGTGACGTATGTTTCCTTATTCACGTACAATCGGTATGGTAATTTGCAGACCGTGGTGGCCTGCTCGACATCGTGCAATTGGTGGCGGGGGTTGGCCGCCTATGTCTATCGTGGTTGGCACGGTGGACTCGTTGGGTGTACTGCTCCTCGTGCTGCTTTTCGTCGGTGTGCATGCAGATGGTGATCTGAAGATGCCAAAGCCGTGCAGCAAAAGAGCCACACCTGTGCGCAGGAAGACGCTCCACCTCTGCACAGTCCGATAAGGCTTGGCTGCCCGTATTACATAAAAACACATATTGAAAGAGCTGCCCGTGGAGACCGAGCGCTAGCTCAGATGCCAAAGGCGCCGGAGTGCGCCCTTGTTCACTGGGGTTTTTCCTAATAGTTATTGCGTCTGAGATTAGTCTCAGAAATTATTTGTGATGAACCATTTCTGAAGGATTCTCTCATTCTTATCCAAGCATGTGTATGAATATACACGCGTGCGTGGCTTTTCTCACTTTTATCCTAACGTGTATGGATATGCACACGTCCGTGGCTTTTCTCTCTCAATCTTATCCTAGCGCGTATATAGATATACACACATACGTATGATGTGAATATGTAGTGTACATCCTCATTGTACCTTTAAGAAAAAAGAGGTGCCCCGTGTGTAAAGAGAGCACCAACAAAAACCTTCATTCCACCAGAAATGGTTCACCAGAAATAGTACATAAAAACACATACTGAAAGCTGCACCGAACGAACGCACACACATCCTAACTTGGACCACTGTACCATCTAACTATATTGCAGAAAAATAGTTCAGAATCTAATGGTATTGCAGCACCGCAAGTAAATCTACTAAACAATTTTAAGATGACAACTCAAGATACATTTTTACATACATTAGTTACCAAAGGTTCAAATATTAACAGATGGACTTTCTTGTTTGCACTATGCACACTGGGCATGCAAAATTATTGAATCTCAGTATGGCATGTTTTTTTACAAAATGACGACCGAGGGAGATGTTTGTAAAAGGATCTCCGGCCCTTTTAAGTAGTACATATGGATGCTAAGTTGCCAACAAGACAAGGCTACGCTGGATCTCAAAACTGTACTGTCTGCTCAGTTATCCTCTTACATTTCTCAACACGGAAAATTGGAACCCACACCAAAACCCATTATACAATCTCTCCCGTTTTTCCCAAGCTACACGAGAAGAGCAAATTAAGTAATCAGTCTCCGGCTAGTATACATGCCCCCTACCAAAATATTTTTCTTATGTACTAACTTTGCTCTACAAATTAAGCAAACATCTATCCTAGCAGGGGCCATTATACTCTACATGGCAAAAATCAACACAACACACATGCTTGGTTGCCCAGAAGAGCCTTAAAAAGAATCCCCCGCCATTAATCAACAACAGGTGTAAGCAACACCGACAGCGTCAGCCATGATGAGTAATATAGGCCTCGGTGCACAAATGGCCCTACACTCCTCTTCCATTTTTCTTCTGTTGAGATCTCTTTGTTATCCTCTTTGGCATACTACCTGAGACGAGGCCTTTGTTAATGGATGAAGCCCAGATGGAAGGCTTCTCAATTATAAATTTTCACAGGCTTTTCAAAGGTATGACGATTCTGCAGACAACACAAACCAACACGGAATAATATCATTAGTCACCCCAGCTTACTTGCACAGTACACATAAATATGACAGTTACTCTATTTGAGGAACAAACTATATATACCCCCGGCTAGCCAGTAATTGGCTTTTTGTCCGCATGTTCTCTCTTAAGTCTCAAAATAAATCTTTTACTAATATATATATGATTCTAAAGTACACTTCACCTTCATGAAAAGTTGAGTACAAAATGAAATCTACAAACGTGCAATATCATCTAAAATGCTTTGGACCATCAGATAAGCATCCAAGTTCCAACGAACCACAATGCACCTTTGAGTATAAACCCCATTTCAAATTTCTAGAGAATTATCCTTAAGGGACTAGGCTGCACAACAAATCCAAACTTTTCAAATTCCATAGACATTCCACATGCTAAAATCCAACATACATCTACCAGCTCTATGTGTGCATGTGAGTGCACACGTGTGGGATCAGGTAACGCATGTGCATGATTATTTACAATAAGACAGCATTGCCTACCTGATTGGCTGTGTAAGACCGTTTCGATGTTGTATCAGTGTGTTCCAAGCCAAGGTATTGTTCCCAAGCACCGTAAACGTCTCTCCTCTGTATAATCAGAAGAAAAACATCATGTATGAACATAGTGGACAAAAAAGGTATAAATCTAAATGCTGAAGACAACCACTTGCCTGAAAACGTGCAGATACAACATCAGTATCCTGGAGGTACTCTGGCCTCAGCATGGATATGAATGCAAGCTTCCACTGATCATATAAGTATTATCTGGGTTAGAGACGCATGTTGGCAGTACAAATTAATGGGAAGTGAATATTATGATTTGCTAGAAATCTGGTATAGTATAAATCAAGTAACAGGGCACAACTAAAACATAGGGAAGAGCCTGAAAACATACGGAATGGTGAGAAGGGCATGAAGTTACCAGATGGGGTCCATCAATCCCCAAATATTAACACAAGGTCAAGAATGGTTGAACTGAGGCTTAAAAAATTAGCCCACCTACCTTAGTTCCTTCATTTCTGATGGAATAAGTTGTTCATTATTTTGCACCTCTGAACATACAAAAGTCAAAAGGTGCACTTAATGTCTCTCAACCCCCTGAACTACAAAGTCCGGAAGCATGAAACAGGATGTTGGTTGACTTTCAGCAAGAGGGAGGGAGAGGGAAAGACAGCTCACAAGGGAAATTTGGGATTCATTTCAGAGTCGGGCGATGTCTCAGCTAGTAAAAGCAGAAAGGGGCCAGAATGGCAAAAGCGAAGATGGGAAATATGGAGTGGTGCCAAAAACGATAGGTAGCCAACATTAGTGGCAAACTGATGAATCCCAAAAATAAAATTAACTCATATTAAGTTGGAACAATAGACATTTGATTCAACCCATCTCCATATCCATATTTTAAATGTTTGGGTTTTGCAAAACTCCACGACGTTCTGAACCCAGCTCACGTACCGCATTAATGGGGCAAATATAGGTTCGATCAAGATTTGGAGCAAAAAAGGGCTTCATTTCGATTTTCCAGTTTGGAAAATCGCATATTCCTTTTTTTCTTTCTTTAGAGTTTTCTATATGCACAATTTCTCAATGATGGCAAGACGTGCAGGGAAAATCCATTCTAAAAATATTAATGAACATAAAAATAGATTACCTTAGTGAATTCCTCATCAGGAACTCTAAGTTTTATCTGGATGCGCTCCATTACCTCTGCAGCAGTCTCACCTTCGTGGATAACCAGCAAAAAAGGATCTCCGAAATTCTGAATCTGCTGTTAGTCAGATCAGTACTGTCAACTGATACTGGATGAGCAATACGCATCTACTTTCCTATGCAACTAAATATAGACTAGTAATTAACAAGGCAATCCTATGGAAAGTACAGTACCTGATTCTGATTAGGATCTTTCATGAAATGGTAAACATGAATCAACCGATCATGTGGGCCGAGATTCTTTTCTTCCTCTGGGATCTGCTTCAATTGAGACAAGCCATGCCATCCAAGACAGTATCGCATTAGAAAATATATTTTTACGCAAACAAAACATTTAAATGGCAAAAGATCAGGAGGGTCAACATCAATAACGATAAGAAATGGAATTTTACAAACCTCCTCAGCCCGTAATGTCCAGTACTGATCATTTATGTTCTCTATCTTCTCATGAGGTGGAAAGATCTACAAAAAATTAAATCATTCATAACAATGCTGAATTAAGGAAAAATATTATACTAATTTCAAAACGAAGTTCAAAACTCATGAGCATTGCATGGAAACAAAGTAGACAGAAATCTTCATTGGGAAAATACTACACAAACCATAATAATTTACAAACAAACATGCACAAACCTTATAAATCTTGTGGTAAAATACTTCAAGCAAGCGGAGCTCAGCATCAGGATTAGATAGTTCAACCTGTGACAATTAAAATGAGCAGTGTAGACATGCTTCAACTAAAGAAGTAGATTACAGTAACAAGATGAAGGTATTATGTGGCAACCTAATGGAAACCATCATATCCAAATTCAGTTACAGTTCTCAGGAGAAAAGAACTAACAAACTGAATAAACTAAAAAGACAGATGAGTGATTACCTTGGTTTTCAAGTCAGTAATCACGTCGCTGATGGTGCTATTTTTTGGAAGTCTTATGCTATGAACTACAACCTGAAAAGTCATTTGCCTCAGTAATATACTTTGGCAATAAAAGATGAACGTAGGAACTTGCAACATGCAGGCAACAAACCTCATCTTTTGTTGCATGCTGGAATGCAACTTTAAGAGTTTTCAAACATTGCAATTCTGGCAGTGGAATATCCAGAACCTCATAATACAAAATATCAGAAGTCTGTGAAACCCAGCAGGAAGATAAAAGTACAATATATTAGGGTCATGTTACATTTTCTAAAAGCAGTAGCGCGCTTATTGAGCAAACAGAGACAGAGAATTTAACCTGATTATAATGGACAAGCATATCCAATAGATGTTCTACTCCACGATATCTGATAGGCTGCGGTTTGGGTTGCTGAGAATAACAATTGTGAGATGTAAGCCGAATTTTTGATGGATCATCCAAGCCAAGTTGATGCGCAACTCTCTCAACAACATCATCATAAGTATGAAGCTTCGACCTAAGTGAAAACAAGAAACACATATATTTGAGTTGATTACGAAACAATAGGTCAAATATAAATCAGTCTGATTTGCAAACCCTTACAATTCCAAAGAAAAATCATCATCCTTTGGTTTGTCTAGTGACCGTAAGTGCACAACCTATAGTACAAACAGCACAAAAGTTACAAGTGAGCTCAGGAACAGTAAACTAACTAGTTTTGACTTTATAGAAAACAGCAGGCTACACATATGCAGTATAATTTTGTTATAAGAGTAAACAAACAAGGTAAAAAAAATATCAGCCCTGTTTAGGTACACTTGTACAACTAGTGGGTATATCGCGATATAGCAACATATGATAAACTATTGTAAAGAACAAATATTGTGGCATGAAAACACATCAAGGCATTTCAGTTTTTGGTTCTCCAAACATACTACTTTGATAATGGTGTTGGGAGGCTTGTGCTCACCATGATACATAAATGTAGTAGAGAGAACAGTATATCAAAAATGCAGTAAAACAAAAGGAGGAATGGTACAGTAGAGTTACACTTGATTTGTATGAGTATACCTGCCTATTGTGAACATACTCCAAGAATGAAGGAACATCTGGATAGCGCACTTGAATATCACCTTCTGGAAGAGGTGACTTTTGGAAACATATAATGTCTCCATCTTCAAGCTAAGCATGAGAACAAATTCAGAAAAATATGAGTGGCTTTTCTAACTACAGAATTGCAATATATTTGGATCTAAAAAGAGGAATTGTTTGCAAACCTGACTAGAACGGAAAGTAAGTTTCTTGTCAATATGTTCACACATCACATTTGGCTCAAACTTAATTTCCTGCAGCATAAGAATGCCAAAAGGCTCAGAATATTCATCTTGGGAAGAGCATGGCTACATCACTATTAAGTGCATAAAAATCAACTATCGAGCAAGGTACGCTTGAATAATCAACCAGCTGAACAGAACTACATGAGTACAAGGGGCACATGGGTAGAACATGCATACCGCAAATTAGAATGCTGTGAAGAATTTAATATAAATACATGTTGTGAAGAATTTAATATAGCACTCACCTCATATAGCTCAATTTCTTCATTTGGGGAAAATCCAGCCATTTCATTTAGTTTTGTCAGGATTTCAGATGGCTTTCCCAGGGCCTTCACAAAAAGTCTACCAATAAAACTGTATAGCAGAATGATGTCACTATGTGAGTCATCTATAATAGAATTTCAACACAATGATTGATAAATCAATTTACAAGAAACATACCGAAGCTCTTCCTTTTCAGGGTTATAAAGCTTGAAGAAAAGTAGTATGTCTTCTTTGCTCTTCTCAGGAGGACGAATTGGACATGAATCCTGTAAAAGTAATTATAGATGGTCAAGCATCTCAAAATATAGGAGGCATAATAGAGAGCAAAATAGGAAACATGAAAAAACAATAAACAGCAATTGCTTTATATTATTACCGGTCCAAGTTCTACTTCCAGAAACAGCTTCAACTCAGCGTTGTGTGCCTTATTTGAGACCTCCCTAAGCTGCCCAACCTGTGCAGCAAAAGTAAAAAATTATCATCAAATGAATTAACACAAACAAGTGAAAGAAGTAGAAGGCTAAAATAGGATGTAATCGTATTTTTAACTAATCCTGCAAGGTTGTCTCATGAATACATCCTAATAATTTACTGAAATAAAGTCACATTTAAGCAATTTGACCAAATTGATAGATTATAAGTTCAAATAAACTAATGATCCATGTTACATGTGAACATATCTCAAGAGTTACGAAATGTGTATAACTTCACTCACCCTCAAATTGCAAGTGATATAGGCAGAGGCAACTTACATTGGCAAAGAAAAGTTACCCCTCATGTTACTCCCTCCGGTCAAAAAAGAATATGTTTTGGACATCGATATGGTAACCAACATACTACTTTGATCACTAATTACTAGTATAAAAATATATGCAATATATAGCGAAGTTATAACATTATGAAACTACTTTCAAGACAAATCTAGCTATACCATTTTCAAAAGTTCTATCGAAATACTCAAAAATATATTGACGATCAAATTTTAAACGTGTTGACTGCACATAGCCCAAAACGACACTCTTTTGTGACTGGAGGGAGTAACCTATTGGCAAAAAGGAACAAAGATAAAAAGGATCAATCAAGCAAAGGACACTCAGTTGAAACTTCAACAATTATGAACCAAATAATTTTCCACTTTTTAAAGTACCTGAAGGATTATGTGAACTTTCAAAATCAATAAAGACTCACTGATTGTGCTTCTTCATGCGGTGTCAGCGGACGATTCGGCCTGTATGTATGATTCTGCCTTTTAGCCCACAACCAGAAGCGCTGAAACTGTACAGGGATGCCATATTCCTTTGCAACTTCCTCCTATTAAACAATTCATTTGACAAATCAGATGAGATTAGATATAATCCAAAGCATGACTGATTATACTATTTAGGAAGCAGTAACATAACTTATAGAGTCCCAACAAAAATTTAAATAAATCTGCAATGCGATAGGTGCAATTTTCCACATTGGTAGTAAAAGAACATTAATCGGCCAGATCATAAAGCAAGTGCACTGCTTCTTATTTCCAGGTAAGTTTTCCTGTTAAAAGATAACATTATGGTAGAAAATAAGGCCATATTTGGAGGGGCTTGAAGTTGAGTTCAAAACTACCACAAATGTAGCAGCTCAATCCCCTATAAATAGGCCTGTAATATCCAAAAAGTCTTAACCATGAAGCCTTGTTATGAAAAACAAGTAGTGTTTGTGGGATCATTACCTTGAATGCAGTAAAAGGCAATTGTTTCTGAATGCGGAAGCTGCGAACTTTTTCATGGTCCACCAGATCAAAATATATATTCTTACCAATCTGCTCCTTCAAATCATCATCTCGAGCAATCTATGTTCATTTTTTTTGGGCAAACAAAGCTCTATTAAGAGTCACCAAGAGAGAGAAGTTGATATGACTGAACCAAGACAAGACCTTTATAATAGTGTAGAGATGAGCTTCAGCCTTTTCCTTCTTCTTGTGTTCTTTCTCTTCTTGTTCTTTCTTTAACCTTACCTGTAGAAGCACAGTTGAATCCTTTACTATCTTCAAAGAAGCTACAACATATTATATAGAAAGGGAAAAGAGTACACACGAACTACATACCCGCAAATGCTCAGCAATATCCTTCTCATCAACATTACACATTATTTTCTCCTTGTCACTCTCACGAATATAGACAAGCATGTAGGCATTTGAATACTTTGTGAATTTAAACGGTGTGTTATTGAAACCAGGGTTTATTTGAGGCAACTGTTCCATATAAAGAAGAAAAAGAATGATAAATAAGCAAGATGAGGGAAATCACTACAACAAACAACTGTATTGTACTTAATGAACCGTTGCTAAAAAATGTTACCTCTTCCTCACCCCCATACTGCTCTTCAAGCGCCTTTTTAGTATCTTCTTTTGTAACCCGCTCATCATCGAATTTGTACCTGAGAAGTCAGTACGCAACCAGAAAAAATCATAAAGTGTGACAATTGCAAAATATTTTCAAGGATATGGTAATCAGACTCTGAGACTGTGGTGTGCATAAACAAAGAAAGTGATTCCGTGTCACATCTGGTTAAATAAGCTATTGTTGTGAAAGAAGGCCATTTAGCACTGTGAACTGTCATCCTATGGTGAGGCTGATAAAAGACGCTATTAAAGCTAAACAACAGTTTCAGAGGATTTCATTTTGATGCAAGATACAAGATGCTGATAAAGCCAGAATGGGTGTTATATGCAGATGAGAACGTAGATATACTTTATACCCAGTTTAATATCATGCATGGTATCCGTAAGGGGCATTTAAGGACTATGCAGTCCCAATAACCGATTACATGTTGTCTGGCTTAAGAATGTTGGACCATAGTCAAAATAGCGGTGCATGGCAACCTAGGCAAAACAAACAGTACCAGGAAACATATCTACTAGAAAAGAACTGAGACCCAAGAGACAAAACGCACCACTGATCCGATAGTGTAGGTCGAATGAAAGCATAATAGTGACCACCATGTACTCCTCCACTATGAACGAGAACACTGAACAAGAAGATAAGACAGCATCAGCAACCAGAAAAAATAGATCATGTATGTCAGAGCAGTCATAATAAAAAATAATTAAGATTGTGCTCATATAAACTGTAAAAGCACAAAAGTAGGAAGAGAGCAAATTTTCAAATGTGCACTTCTTTCAACACAGCTCCACTGTGTAAGGGTGAAAGGACAATGTTGCATACATACAAATTTTTTCTCTCGAATATGCAAGAGAGCTGCGCACCATTATATTAAGAAGGAAGAAAAAGACCCAAAGCAGACCGAGTACAAAAGAAGATACACACACACTCAACCCAAGACGCTCCAACACCTAGACATCAAGAGTGCCCCTACCAGGGGTTACAATGAACTGATCTGAGCATCAAAATAAAGCGAGAACACAACAACTATCGGCCAGTTTCAAATGTGCATACATACAATTTATCGGCCAGTTCCTACTTTCAAGTTCTTGCCTATTCACAGAAGCATCTAGAAAGTGTAACTAAAATAGGAAAACCTTTTAAAGGAAAAGTGCTACATTGGTCCGAATTTCTCATTTGTACATACAGGGATTAGGTTTCTTGTTTTTGGCTGTTTTGCCTATATAAAACCATTCAAAGTATTGGAACAACATATACAGCGAAATAAATCACCTGTGAAGAGTATAAAGGTTTCTAATACTTCTATCTGCATCTGGAGTAAGATATTTTCCATTGTCTCTATCAAGATCAAGTTGTAGCGGGAACTCATAACGGTCATTAATCTGCAGAAGTAGGTGTTTTCTTCATTAGTGATTCTAAATACTCTCATCCATCATTTCTTAAACAAAGAGATCTCATGTCAATTGCTTGAGCAAGCAAAACAAAAACAACAGAAGACTGAATGAGGCAAAAACAAGAACATGAAACAGAGAATCCTAATCAAAAGAAGGAACAGAGCACAGAGCAATGAACATGACCAACTCCCTGAGTAGGCATGTTGTACTCAGGGTAACATTTGCATCTTTGGGATCACCCGTATACAATGGTGATATTCAACAATCAGTTGGCATGAGTAAGAAAAGAATGAGACTAAAGAAAGTATTTCAGTAATACACCTACAAAGTAGCATGAAACCGCATGCTGGATGTATTACAGCAAATAGGCCATGCTAGGATTCAAATGGATGAGTGGATCCAGCTAACAGGTTTCTATGCTCATGCTTGTGTACCCAAATGATGAATAGCCGATACACAATACAAGATGATGGAGGTGTCAAGTATCACAACTCAACCACTTTTCATCCTAAAATGATGTCTATGTTGTTCCACAGTCGTTATTAAAGAAGTAGGGTACTAAGTTGCCAGCATCAACCTAAATAACTATCAGAATCATCTATTTACTGATAAATTCATAATTCTAAAGCAAACCACAGTGCGTAACAGATGTTTGCCGCTTACAAGTTACACCTCCTCCATGTGTTCCCCAACAATCATGTGACTGTGCACCCACACAGAAAATTGTTTGACTTAGCTAAAACATATTAATTCTATTTTGATGCACTTTGCAGCAAAGAATTAATCTTGTTGGTGCCAAAAAAAGAGGTTTAGTAGCCCCAAAAATAGCAAAAACAGGTGTACTAATGCACAGAAGATGGTCCTACTGCAGTGTTCCTCAATTCAAGGAGTTAGCAGACTGCTTGTCAAGCACATCTTGATGTGGAATCACAGATACAATCCCTTTACGTTATGCAAATTCTTGCCAATCTTTATAGAATCATTGTGTGTAATTTGAAAGAGATTACACTAGTCTTGTCAATACTTTAAAAATTGCTTCATGAAACTTGAAAGAGACTGCACCGGTAGAAGAAGAAAAATCAATACCAGACCACAAATGGGAACAGGTTGGGAAATCAGAAATCTCAAACTCTGAAAACATGTCAACAGTTTAAAGCCTAAAAGTTTGGTCAATGCCAAACCCTCAGATCCATATGCATGCCATGATAACCAGCATTTGTTAAAAAAACTGCTTGAAACAATCATGAAGATGTAAAAGAGCAAGTAATTTATCAGTTTGAAGGTGAAGTTCTGCACAGCTCCAACCTTAACCATTGTATCTCGCATGTAATCATATTCGAAACGCTTCAGTTGAAGTTGCAAAACAGGAGGAAAATCAAGGAAGAGCACACCCTTTTTTGCATCCTGAAAAAAAAAAGATTGAAACTAAGGTGCAAATATAGAAACAGAAAAGTCAGGAAAAAAACAATCATCACATTAATTTCCCTCATTAAATTGAAATGCCTTCAACTTTCCTAAAACTCTGAAAATCAGGCAATTAGCATCTTATTATTCTAAAACTGCCTTCATAGAGATCATCTCAGTAAATGAATTATGCAAATACATACAAACATTATAGAGTGATCATTCATCTACAAGAATAAGAAAAGTACTATGGTAAGTTGTGAAGGCAACTGCACTTGTGACATGTACATTGCACTTGTCTATTGTCTTGTGAGAAATGCAAGCAAATGACACTATGGTAAGTATGTTAGAAAAGGGAGAAAGGAAAATATATACAACTGCATACTTTGTTTCATTGGCTACTAGGTATATAATAAGGACTATTGGATCCATCGTGCATGTGACGGGCGCACGCCCCCTCCGTCTCCCTCATCTCTTGCTTCATGGGCATCCATCATCCTCCTCCGGCGCCCCTCCACCATCACCCCTGCACCCATCACACGCTACCGCTGCCCACCGTGGCTGCCCCTTCCGCAAGAGGCGGCCAGCGGTGTCCCCGCCGCCTCACCATGCCACCCGCCACTGCCATCTCGACCCCGCCCTCCCCTAACCTCACTGTCACCCCCACCCGAACCCCGCCTACAACACGCGGCAACCACACTCCACCCATGCAGTGCTGCCTACAGCCATGTCGTCCTCCCTCCCGGATTCTATGTCTAGGGGCTGAGTGCAGCCCCGGAACCCTAACCCGAACAGCAGCCATGTTGCCTTCGTAAACGGTGCGTCACGCAGTCGGCTTAACGCATAAGCGACGCGGGTTAGAGATACCCATATAATTATACATGCAAGAGTCATGGGCCTAATGGGCCAGCCCTAGACTAGATGGACCACAAAGGCCCAAGTCATGCTATACACATTTATCACACTAACAAAGTTGTGTGCAAATGTATCAAAACAACAAATATCCCAAAAAAGAAAATAGCCACTAATATCCTATAAAGTGTAACAAGTGAAATATTACACCTCAACACTAAGCTACAAACCCAGGCATAGAACAAGATTTGTGGGAACCTGCAAGCCATATTGCTCCGCGTGATATTTATTGTCACCCTCTAGACGCTCTACTTCCACATATTTGTTGAATGATGCATAGACATCACGACAACCCTTGACATCAAGTTGTAGATCTGCAAGGACATAACATAATCGACTATTATATAATAGATAAATATATGGTTTTCAATGCAAGCACAATTAAAATGATGACGCCTACCATAAAATGATTCTTTTCTGCTAGATTTGTAGTCCACATTAATGCACTCGATGTAATTAATGTGGTGGCCTTCGAATAATTGTTCAATTGTTCCTTCTACAACAGTTCCCTAGGAAGAAACCAAAGTTAATGAAAAGTAATCAATGTATTGACAATTCATTACTGTAATATTTACTTTCATCTTATCTTCAAGTTTCTCACAAAGAACTCTGTTGAGCTCTTGCACATCATGCTGCATGAAAGAATCATAAGTGTCCCATCCAAAAGATTTGGTCAACTCTTTTGTAGCTACACTGTTGTCACTATACTGGAGCTTGTAAAAAAGACTCTGCAGGGCTAAGGGAATACTCCCGGATGGCATGTCATTCTCAGTAGTTGGCATATGATATACAGCCTAAGAGAACATTTCAATAAATTAGTTCAAATTCAGATAGTCAGCAAAACATGTAGGATAGAACAAGGCATGATCTCACACCTTCCTGAAGTATGGTATATGGTACAACGTCTGTAGAAGAGAGTTCATATAACAGGTAGCACCTTGATTCTTGAGACCAACATAACCTGTTTCCTTTTTCGAGTCGTAAGTCCAGTAATCAACCATTCTGCGGACAGCAACCTCAGCTTCCACAACAACGGTGTCATTCACAAGATAGCCCCTGCTTGGGTCATACAGCTCACTCAAAGGCATAAAAGATGTGAAACCCCAGTCGCTCTCGCGTGCATTAAATTGGTGCTGAGTATCTGCCGAACATGGAACCAAAATAGAGATTCAACCAAAAGAAATATTGCGGAAATACTGGGAAATCCAAATGTAATTCAAGCACACAAGCACAGTTATTACTACACATAAAGAAAAATAACAGACCAAAAGAGTCTCTGATAGAATGAGGCTGGCAATCCAACCCATATCAGGTAATAATGCCAATATTCATATACCATCACTTAATAGATTATTAGGGACTGAACTGAAGGTTAGGGCTTCAAGCAACTGTCAGTAACTTATCAAAAAAGTTCAAAGCGAGAAAGAGAACTATCAGGAGTTATTGGGAAATATAAATGCATGCCTCTGCAACGTATGCTTTTGAAAAATGCCATTGGTTATGAGGCTGACATATGGGTCCTGCCCACACATGTTACTAAGACATCCAATGGCGATTTTCAAACTGCACAACTCTGCAGAGGCATTTATCCAGAGTTCTCAGAGTTTATTTGAGTGAATCATTATTGAACATAATCAATTGTACAGTATAAAATGATCAACTCCGCATGTCATTTATGATTTAATAGACATCCTAACAAAAGTTACACTCAACAATATTGACAGCACTATGTAAATAGCATTAAACAGTATTTTACAACCGAGTTATTGACCCAGTAATTACATTCTTTAAAACTAACAACCGATGCAGAACAAGGCAACAAGCACGTGTGACATTTTGAGACGCTAGTTTGAGTTTCCAAAAATGTAAGGAAAAAATATGCATAGCTGAGAAACATACTACTAAAATAAAGTAAATAAATAAATAAATAACAAAATACTTATCTAGAAGTGAATTAGCCCCCTTAAAGCTGAAGTAACTTAAAAATAAAGATTATGTTGAACTTTAGAGCAATATTATGTGCCTTGCATGTGCTACATGTGTCATGAATATTTTATATCTTGATTCAGAAGAATGAACTACGTCTCATCATAAAAAAATGAGCTGCAATTTATCAATCATTTTGCAATTAATTATCACTAGTTATAGGCAAATAGCCTATGCAACTCATTTCCAGTTCGAACCTCATGCAACCAAGGGCACTTGTGACTCACTATATATTGCCTCAGAACCTAGGCACATGCTGTGTTCGCCTTCGGTTGTACTGATAAAAGACTGCATCGATGGCACATACACAGCTCTCCACATGTTATCGTAATAAAAGTTTGACATTTGTCAATGATCAAAAGCAGCCAATGGTTTCATCATGTTCCAGCTCAGTTCAAGACTCCAAGTTATAGCCCTATTGAAACTTCCATGATGGCAATGGCATTCATAAGACACAGGGAGTATGATATTAAATGAAGAAAGGCAATACCTTTCCGTATCGTATACTTGGGATGGATCTGGTTCACAACGGCCAAGCTGAACTGAGCATACCGGCTCCACCCGTATGGGAGGTTTCCCGAGTCCGCTACATCCAAGTACATCGAGAGATGATCCACATTGTTCCCCTTTGGGAAAATCAGCACGCGCCTGTAAGCAAAAAACAGCACATCAATTAAAACACGCTCACTTTACCCGTGTTTCCAGTAACGGTCACAGTGGTGGGAGATCCAAAGCTCACCATTTGTATCCCCCAACGATAAACGCGTCGGAGTAGTGCTTCTTCGTGTTGAGCCGGCTGAAGCTCTCGATGGTCCAGGTGAACCGTGACGTCTGTGGGTCCTCGGCCGGTTGGCTCTCCGCCGTGTTTGCAGGCTCCGTCTGCGCCACAACTAGCAGTATCCACAACGAAAAACACAACCATACGTGTAAGATGAGATCAACGGGGGCTTGAAACGCATAAACCCACCAACCCCCACGTAAACACACACACACGCACAGGGAGAGCTACAGGAGAGGCAAAAGGAGAGCGAATCGCGAGGCCCTAGACCCTCACCTTCCATCGGCTGGGGCCCTTCGGTGGTCGGGAGCTCCTGGTGTGGCACGAGCATCTCGTCGGCCTCCTGCTGCTGCTGCGGGGGGTGGGCAGAGGGGTCAGATCCGGCGCGGCGCGTAAACCCTAGAGCGAACCCGAGGCCCCTCGATCATCGCGGGGACGAGTGGGACGCGGGGCGAAGATCCGAGCGGGCGAGCGAAGGAAGGAGGAGGGCTACGAACCTCGAGCGGGGACGGGGTCATCATAGTCATGGGGTCGTCGTCGCGGGGACGACGGACGAGGCGGCGTCGGTGGACGAGCGGCCGCCACGCAACGGCGGCGGCGGTGGACGAGCGGCCGCCACGCGACGGCGGAGGCGGGCGGCGGGAGGTGGAGAGGGTGGGAGATGGTGATGCGGGGGAGCGGAGGCAGCAGGGAGAAACTGGAGTCTGTCGCGTGGTGTCGGGGGCGATTTGGGGATTCCCTCGGTCCCGCAAGACAGAGGAAGAGAAACTGGAGTGAGGAAGGGATCGAAAGTAAATTCTACTGGAGGTCCTATAAAAAAAAACCTCTTTTCTGTAAGTCATGTGTTTTTTTAACTCACTTATTAGATCAGATAATATATGATTTAGATCAGGATCTCAAAAAATCTTTGATAGAAAGTTTTATAGAATTTACTTTCAAAAGAATCACAAGTTTGCAACTTCAGAATTCTCTCTCATCTTCTTCTCATTGCACTGGTGTTAATTCTATGTTTGGTAGTTGAAACCTCTTGCCGGCTATTTGGTCCAATCCAAAGATATGGAGGAAAGATGGGTATTCCATGTGTCAATCAGTGATAAAGTGGAATAAAAAGAATGAAAAAGAGATAAAATGAGTATATAAATGGCATATGTTTAAATACTAGAATCTGGATGGGAATTTTATTTTTCTAAATGCCCTATTTTGAAGGGGCATGAACATAACTTGGTTGTTATATTACGCTTGGCTGGTGAAATCTCTTATGGCCTATTTGGTTAAGGTAGGAGGTGGGAGTAAATAAGAATTCATGGGCAATGGATTTTAAATTCTCGTTGGTTTAGTCAGGAATCACTATCACAGAATATCACATGGCAATCGGCTTTAAAGCTTCATATCAGATGATTTTCCATCCGCCAGTCAGAAAATGTCTATGATGACCCACCTAATAGCTAACAGTTGTCAGCTGCCTGCGAAATCACATATCAGAGATGGTTAATCACTAGAAACAATCTTCGATGACGTACATATGTGTCACCTCATGCAATAATAATCATCCATATGGTATATGGTTGCTACGACGAATTGTTTACTTTTTATGACATATCTCAAACCGTGCTAGACAAAAATTGTCTAGGATGTGTATGGGCCTCCCACCATGGCCACTGCCAGCTCAAGGTCGGGGCCACCATGAATAAGGAGGTAGGGGCCAAGTCCATCGCCACCAAATCATGGTCGTTGTTTCTAACCTCGTATGGTTGCCGCTAAATCTTGCACGAATCACGTACACACGGCCGGCATGAAAGCCACCATCACAGTCATCAGCATGAATGTCAAGGAAACAAAAGAATAGAATGACATTGCCATCGATCTACGCACTGCAGCAATCGGGCCGCTACACCAACCTTCTTCCTTCTCGATGCACCGTCGCACTAGCCGTCATGCCCTCTTTCCACCTTGGCTCTGAAAGTGCATCTAGGCCCCTAAGTGGATTTTGGCTTATTGATGACAAAACGATTAAGGAACTAACATGCTTATCTAAATTATGAACAGGTTTAAGCATTAGTTGTAAAGATAAGTGACGTTTGACGCCTGTCGAAACAAATGGAGAATCAACGAAGAGTACTCAATAGGATTTAAATTCTTTTATTTTTGAAATTGAGTCTAGGATAGCCGCTCTATTAAAAGGGTTGCATTTGATTGCTTGGTTAGTGTCTCAATGCTCAAGATATCCCTTAGAATCAACTAGTTGAGAGACATAATCACCCACGGACACCGAGTTTATTCTGCAAAATTCACTGAGTCCGGATACTCCGATACTCAGTATTTAGCCCGGAGTCTCCGAGGTAGACTCCGGCAGAGAGTCTCGATTACGGTTTATTTTTATTAGAAAAAGATCGGAGTCTCCGGTGTTCACCGGACACTCAGGTAATTTATGGGTTAACAGACTGGACTCCGAGGGAGACTCCGCCAGAGAGTCTCGGTTAGGTGTTTATTTTAATTAAAATGGACCGGAGTCTCCGGTGTTCACCGGATACTCCGGTAACTGATTTAGTGTTAACCGGTTAGCTTTTAATCTTTTTGATAAAAAAAAAAGGACCGGAGTCTCCGGTGTGCACCGGATACTCCGGTACCTGGAGAGGCCGGAGGGTCCGGCTAGTCTCCGGACTTAATATTTTTGGAAGCCCTGTCATGACCAGAGACTCCGGTGTTCATCGGAGACTCCGATAATTTAACAGAACTGTAACAGCTAGTTCTGACACGTTCTGTGACCGTTCTGACACCGTTTTTGGATTTAGGGCCGGATACTCCGGTATTCACCGGATACTCCAGTCAGTTCTGACAAAACAATAACGGCTAGTTTTTGAGATAGGGCTATAAATGCTCCCACACCTCATGGCATTTAGAGCTTGCTGTTGTTGGTAAACTTTAGACCTCTTGAGCACTTTAAGAGCATTCAAAGACCCTCCAACCACCTCTAGTGCAAAGTTTGCAAATATTTAGAGAGTTTGTGTTTGGAGAGGGTTCAAGCCACTTGAGCATTGAGTTCTTCATCGAGCATTCGCTGCGATCATTTCTCTTGAAGTTTTGTGCTTCTAGACGGTAAGACGTTGCCCGTAGAGCACCCAAACTTGTGGAGTGTCACGGGAAGTTTGTAAACATCTTCGAATTGAGTAAGAATTTCTAGCTTGATCTTGGTGGTCGCTAGAAGAGGATAGGGTTGGAAAAGACCCGGCTCTTTGTGAGCTCCTCAACGGAGACGTAGGCACTTCTTTGTGAGGTGGCTAAACTCCGGGATAATCTCTTGTGTTCGTATTTGTGCAATTTGCTTTATTGTGTGAAATTTGTGATTCGTCATACAAATTACTCTAGTGATCATCTTGCTAGTGTTAAGTGTTATTCTAGCTCTGTGATATCCAGTAGACCTAGCTTCAACCTTAGATTCTAGCTATTAGCTTTAATTCGTAGTTGTTCTAAAATTCCTGTATAGACCGGAGACTCCGGACTAGACCGGATACTCCGGACCATACCGGGAGTATCCGACCTTCACCGGAGTATCTGGCAGATTTAATCTACTGTTTTAGTTTTAATTTTCAGAAAAGCCTATTCACCCCCCCCCCCTCTAGGCACTTTCAAGCTCACCGCTGCATCAGCAGCTTCTTCCATGTGCCGTCTTTCGCTCCTGCATGAACAACGTCCACCTTGAAACTGTGCCACCACCTCCTCTCACGCTAGATCCGACCACACCAGATCCGCACTACTGCAACCACCATCGAGGTCGCCAGCATGCCGACATCGTACCTGGCTCCTACCGAGGACAAGCAGGCAGGAGCCATTGAGGAGGCATGGTGAAGGAGGGTGGGCGGAGAGGTGGAGGTTGTGGGGAAAGTTGGGAGGGAAAGTTGAGATATTTATAAGGTTCCGGTAAAAAGAGACGGTTCTTTATTAAAACTGACCACCGTATCTTTGTCCCAGCCATGAAAGCCTAACCTAAAAGGATATATCGCATTCTGTTCCTAATGAGAACTGACTATGATATCTAATATTACAGTCATTTTTCTCTCAAGATCCGATTGTCATATCTTCGATACTCTATTTTTTTTACAATCTTTGGGACCTAAATTTATCTCATGCACTCTGCTATCCATAATTCCATACGCAATGCATATTTCATAGCTAATAAGTTAGAGATATATTGCATATTTTCCATATTGGTTTATATTACAACCAACCAAAAGACAAATATGGCCAGTGCATGTGAAGCCAAAATGAAGCCGGGCTGGCATCGCTACACTGCCTACATTGCCTATCTACTACATGCACGACTAGCATGCTACTATGTACTAGCTGCAGTAGTACTATCTATTGCAGCCTCCTCTTCGAGGCTATGGTGACCTCATCATCGGCGTTCGACATTAGTTGGGACCAATATGGGTTGTCAGGCTCCTCCAAATAGTCCTTATCGTTGTCATACACGTCTCCTTGGAGTCCTCATCTTCCTCGAGCTCTTCCTCCTCCTTGCCCTCCTAATCGAGTTCATCCTCCTCCCTGGGCTCCTCATCATCGTCTCCCTCCTCCTTGGGCCCCTCGTCGTCATCTCCATCATTGCCGTGCTCATCTCCCAGATCTACCTCTTCCTCAAGCTCCGAGTCCTCCTCTTCCTCGAACCCAAGCACCTCCTCAGTGTTGGTGCGGAATTTGGCAATCTCGTGCAACAGACAAATCCGTACTGGATAACTATCGCTTTCCGCAGTGACACACGACTTGTTTACGAGCAAACAAGCAAAGAATTTCGACCGGCAACCGTGAGAGCCACTGCCTGGATGATTTATATGCAAATTGATAAAGAACTACTACCCAAATCACGGAGATTCAAAGTAGCAGTGAGGAACTAACCCTAAACTACCCTAATGTGCAAGAAAGAACAGAAAAAACGAAAGTAGATGCAATTTTTGTGATTGACTGATGTGTAACAATCGGCCTCCACCCCCTTAACTATTTATAAGGGAGGTTTGGACTTGGCCCTTATGGAATATGACTTGCAATCGGATTGAATGTCAGATGGTCCGCTGAGAACAAAAATGTGAACACCGGACCATCCGATGAGTTCAATTCAACTAGAACCCTAAACAATTTCCTAATGTACGCTAGATAATCCGATGTAGATTATGAACTTACTGGAGGCTTCCACCGGACCCATTCCCAAATCTCTAAACTCTCTGCAACAAATTGTATCTATAGACACCGGATAGTTCGGCCTTCATCAGACACCTCGCCAGATGAATTTTTCCAGAGAGCAAAGCTTTCTGCAAAATTCACCTTTGCACTCACCAGATAATCTGGCGTTTACATTGGAACCTTCACCGGACAAACTTTTCTAGAGAGCAAAATTCTTTGCAAGAAATCGCCCTTATACTCATTGGATGATCCGGTGTTTCACCAGATGCACCATCAGACTATTTTTTTTTCAGAGAGCAAACATTCTACAAAAATCCACATTCCACACGTCGGATAGTCCAACGATAACACGGCCTTAAACGTCGGACTATCCGGCATGTACAAAAAATATGGCTATGTTATTTTTCACTATCAACACATGCCCCCCTATTTTTTTTAAAGCTTGCGTACCAAAAACACTTTTATACATCATAATTATGAAAAAACTCACTATGTATTTTTGGTCAAGCATGTATGTGCTTAGGACGACGATAAACCTTATCGACCATGTATAATCATGTCTTAGGGTGATGTCAAACTACATCGTCTATGTATGGTCATATATCTCTTCTATGCATCTTGCCACATATTAGGATAATACCTTTTCAAATATTTCCCATTAAGAGCTCTAGGTAGCTTATCTCCTTGTAAATATTGCAACATATATGAATTTTTAGGTACAATTTCTACAACTTTATAAGTACCTTCCCAATTAGGGGACCACTTTCCGAACTTATTATCCTTAGACCCAATAGGTAAAATTATCTTCTAAACTAAATCTCCTACTTGAAACAATTTTTTCTTTACTTTCTTATTGTAGGCTCTAGCTACTCTCAGTTTATCCTTCTCAATCTCTCTCAAAGCTTTAATCCTTTTGTCATCGAGGTCATCTTCTATCTATCATAGCATCATAATAATCCACGGCCGAGAAGTTATTTTGTTGTGTCACCCTCAAGCGTCAAGATTTATCTCAACGAGCAAAACAACCTCTTGTCAATATACTAGTTCATAAGGAGTAACTTTGGTAGCCCTATGCCTAGATATATGATAAGCCCACAATGCTTCACTCGAAACCTCATGCCATCTTTTTGGATACTCCTATATTTTCTTCTTTATAAGCTTAATCAAAATTGTATTGCTTGACTCGGCTTGTCCAATGGCCTGAGCATAATATGGTGAGGATCGAAGAAGCTTAATTCTAAATGATTCAACAAATTCATGCACTTGATGAGAAATAAAAGAAGAACCTTGATTGATAATTAAAGTTTGTGAAATGCCAAATCTATAAATGATATGCTCCAAAATAAACTTGATTACCTCTTTATGTATCATATTCTTCAATGGTACGGCCTCAGTCCATTTTGTAAAATAATCCGTAGCAATCAAACAAAGCGGTGACCTTTGGAAGATGAAAGATAAATTTGGCTGATGAAATCAAAAGCCCATCCACGAAACAATCATGGTTTAATGATACGATGCAACATATAAGCAGGAGCTAATTGTATATCACCAAAGTTTTTACATGCTTCACATCCTTTGTAGTATTTAAAACAATATTCTAACATAGTCGGTCAATAAAAAATAGCTCTCTTTAATAACCACTTTATTTTTAAACCCGACTGATGTATACCACAAATCCATTTGTGTACTTCACCCATAACAATTTTACTTTCCTCCGAACCTAAGCACTTTAGAAGCAACCTATCTATAGTTCGGTGATACAATTCATCATCCAACATCACATATTTCAAAGCTTGCCGCTTAACTTTCCTATCTACTGATGAACTAGGATTTTTTAAATATTCAATTAGCGGCTTTTTCCGATCAATGGTCAGGGACAAATCTGAATTTTCTTACAAAACCAAACTATTCCCTTGCTGTTCGGTCAAAGAGGCATTAGCACAAACCAACAATAGCTTTTCTAACACAAAGAACATTCCTCTACTCACTCGATAACTGGATGATTGCTGCGCTAAGTTATTTGCCCTCATATTTTCTTCTCTAGATATGTAAGTAATGATGAAATCGTCCAAAGTTGCTATAATATCAAAGCACATATCTAAATAGCTATTTAGTGACCCATCAAAATATTAAAAAACTTCAGAAACTTGTTGTACTACTAATAATGAATCACCAAATACTTCTATATTTTTCACACCCATAGATTCTAAAATTTGTAAGCCTAGTAAAAGAGCTTCGTACTCGGCTTGATTGTTAGTACAAAAGCATTCTAAGTGAACTGATGTTTCAAAAATAGTACCTCTAGTGAAACTAACACTATCAACAGCTTGACCTTATCTATTGTAGCGAAAATGATCTCATTAGGTCAAGATTGTGATTTTGATGATTAATAATAACATAGTCAATGAGATTAACATGTTTGTCAAGAATATATATTAGTATGTCTCATGGATGCAATACATAAAGAAGCCACCGCAGCCGGAACAAAGTCGGATCGAATTGGAGAAGAAGTCCCAGGAAAATTTGCCTCACCGGATGATCCGGTGTTTCGGGTATTTGCACTCACCGGAATATATTTGTCAAATGGGAGAGGGACCTGAAGACCTCACCGGAAGGTCCGGTGTTTGAGCAGAGTGCTCACTGGAGCAATTCTTCCAGGGAATGTGTTGTGCTGAAGAATATGCCTCACTGTATAGTCCGGTGATCAGTGGGAGTTGCACCGGAGCATTTCCAGAGAAAAGAAGAGAAGGATAAACCCACCGCATGGTCCGTTTTTGAGAAGGATGAATGCACCAGAGCATTATTATTAGACAAGGATGCAGCCGCTGAGGATCGAAGGTTCAACCCATCAGATGGTCCGGTACGAATGGAATGAACACCGGACAATACACCAGACAGTGAACAGTAAAAGAAGCACAATGAAGTTCAACCCAACGGATGGTCCGGTGATGAAACCTGTGAAACACTAGAGCATTATTTCTAGAGAAGGTTGCATTGGCTCAGTTGGCTGAAGACAACTCATCGGATAGTCCAGTGATGAAGTGATGTGCACCGGATGAACACACCGGAGTAATTTACACAGAGAAGAAGGAAAGGCTCGGATGACTAAGGATAACTCATCGGATAGTCCGGTGATGAAGATAAAGTATGCACTGTTGTGTCCGGTATTCACAGAGGTTTGAGTGGGGTTCTAATGGCTAGTTTGTGAGAGTGTAGTCACCAGATGATCTGGTGTTAGTACTATTTTTCTCATCGGGTCATCCGGTGTTAATAACTTTTTAAAGCCTTTGGGTTAATGGCTAGTACGCGAGTTTGAGGCTATAAATACCCTTCCACTCAGTCATTTGAAGGTGTGGCATGCTGCTAAAGTCCAGAGAAATTCACGTACATATGAGAAGATATCCAAGCCATCAAAGTGCTCAAGGTGATCATTCAAGACAATTAAGCACACCATTAAAAAGTGATTAGTGCTTATAGGCCTAGAGAGAGTGTTGCTAGGTGACTGATGCCTAGGGAGTGGATTAATGAGTGATCCAACCTTATACCAAGTGGTACGCCGGCACCTTGGTGACTCGCCAGCAAGCTTGTTGACCCTCTGACTTAGTGTGAAGCGACGGCAAGATGATTGTGCGGGGACGCGAAGATCCTTGCCTTTGTGGCACAAGCTCCGAAGTGATCACGATAGTAAGAAACTGGAAGAGAGGCTAGTGGTGAGACATTGTCTTTGTGGCTCATCTGAGTGGAGGCCTTGTCTTTGTGACTTGGTGGCTCAAAAGCCGTGACTGGGTGTCGACCGGGAGCATATCCTTTGTAAAGTTCCAACGTGGATTAGGGGTGACATTCATGCCATCGATACTACGGAAAAAAATCGTTGTGCCGACTTTGCTCTCTCCACCTTATTTACGTTTCCGCATTTATATTCTTGCAACTTACATTCTTAGATAGGTTGCAAGTACTTTAATCGGTAGAGTAGCCACACTAGATAAACCTAGAGCATATTTAGATAGAATTTGATATATGTTTATCTTATGTTGTTTTGGACCCTAAATAGCTCTAAGTGTCATAATTCACCTCCTTCTTAGGACGTCATCGATCCCTTTATCTGCAAGCCGACCTATCAAAATATAACTTTCATGGATGCACATAGACAACACCAATCAAAATATCATTATCGATACGATGATCAACAATAAAATTAGTTACAATTTAACCTTTTATGGATCTTAATGGTTCATAAGCCAAATCATATTTGATCAAAGCGTATGCCTATTTTTCAATTCTACCACTCAAAATCAGCTTTTGCAACATGTATTTAATAACATCAATTTTGCATGCAACCACACAAGTAAAAGAAAGCAAATAATATCTTACATTGGTGCATGCATAATATAAGGACAAACACAAATTTTCAATAAACACATACCTTGTTTTCTTCATTTTCTTGCGTGAGGACATCACCTATCATCTTCTCTTATGCATCAACATATAGCTGAAATGGAATCCCAGCTTTAGACGCCCTAAGTAGTGGGTACCGATAAGCATTTTTTGATCTCCTCAAAGGCTTGTTGCTGTTCTGTCCCCTAAGTAAAATCAGCTTCTTTTTTTAACCGAAGTATAGGAGTAAAGGCACTAACTTTGCCGGATAAGTTAGATATGAACCACCTCAAGTAATTAACTTTCTCTAACAACTTTTGAATATCTCTTTTTGATTGTAGTGCCCCTAAATTGTCTATGACTGCTATCTTTGTGGGATCTATCTCTATGTCTCTCTCATGTATTATAAAATTCAAAAATTTGCTCATCAATACACCAAAAGCGTGTTTAAATGTGTTCATCTCTAAACCATACTGTGTATCCTTTCAAAAGCTAAGAGCAAATCGGCGAAATAATTATCCATAGTATCTTATTTGACAATAATATAATCAATGTATATCTCTAAGATAACACCAAGCAAATTATAAAAGATTAAATTCATAGTTCTTTGATAAGTAGCACCGGTATTCTTTAACCCAAATATCATGACAACCCACTCAAATAAACCAACAAAACCCAGGCAACGAAAAGCCATTTTAGACATATCTTCACCGACCATAAAAAATTGATTATAACCCGCATTGTCATCAAAAAAACTAATGACTCTATGATCCAAAGCATCATTAAATAAACATATCGATGATAGGTATAGGATATTCATCTTTAGAATTAGCTTTATTCAAATCTCTAAAATCAATGCATACTCTCAACTTACCACTACTTTTCTTATTAACTAGGACAATATTAGATATCAATTCAGCATATCTACAAAGATGAATAAATCCTGCAACGAGCAACCGACTTATTTCTTCCTTGATTCGTCCATACATACTAGGATTAAACTTTCTAGTCAGTTGTTTGTGAGGTCCAAAACTAGATTTTATGGGAAGCCAATGCTCCACAAGCTTACGGCTAAGTCCGACATTTCATGATACTCCAAGCAAAGCAATCCAGCAATCCACATATTCCTTGACTAATGCAATCATTATAATATTAAAATTAGTATGCATATTTCTATTAATAAACATCGAACTTGGTACAATTCTATCACCAATATCAAAATCCTCTATTGGGTCGGCCGACGAAAAATGTCACGGCCTCAAATGTTAATCTCTTAATTAAGCATTTATGAGTACCATTAGCATCATGTTTATTGTTTTGAGCAATTTTTGGCTTGTAATTTAATGTGAACCAAATTTGTTAAAGTTAATCTTAGATGGTGCCTTGTGAAGCAACTCACGAAATTGCTATGAAAACTAGGGTTGGAAATAATTTTAGAAATTAGTCCATGTCAGGTGAGGAATAGTAATGAATTTTCCCAAGTTTTTAGGAAATATTTTGAAGGCATAAAAATTATCACAAGTTAGAAAAGGTTGCATATTTGAAGAATATTAGTTCAAATTTGGCTCAAGCTTATTGGGTTGAACAAGTTAAAATGGGTTGCACATGAATTTTAATTTCACACAAAATTTGTCCCATAATTTTTAGACCGCGGGAAGGTTTTTCTTTTGGATTGGAGAAAAGGTTGGAATATTTTCTTTCGGTTGGCTACTGTTCATCACCCATCCCTCTGGTCTCTGGTTGGCCGCCGTTGTTGACCGATGAAGCTGGCAAACCAACCACGCCATCGAGTCATGCCATGGAGCCCCTCCCCGCGAATTCAGTGACCGTCTTTATCCCCCTGCCCCTCTCCTTTTTCTCCCTCACTTGTTCTCTCCCTGCCACACCCCATCGCAGAGCACAGTCACAAGCAACAGCGTTGCCATGCCACCCTCTGCTCGCGTCGTGCTGTCGCTGTACGCACATCTCCTGCGTGTAGCCACCGTCGTGTGCGCTATTGCCATTGCCAATGCACTACCGCATAGTTCCACTGTGCAGCTCCAGGGCGCCGCGGCTCGCCAGTCACACCCGTGTGTCCTCCGCAGCTCCTCTACATTGCTCACGTCGCGCGCTTCCCAGCCGGCCTTCACCGGTGCCCGCGCGTCTCCTGCACCACCGCGCACTCTCGAGTGTCGTCCACCCACGAGCCGTGCCACACTCAGGCCTGTTCTGTCGTGCCTCTGTCCTCCGCTTCGCTGGTCCGCGCCGCCTGGCACCGCCCGGCGCCGAAGTCCCTCCACCGGTGCGCTCGGCCAAGGAGCCCACCGCCGCCGAACTTTCCATTGGCCGGTCGTCTCCTCCTCGTCCTTAAACCGAGCATGTTGCCGCCACATCGCTGTCTGTCCACAGTGAGCCCCCCTCTCCTCCTTGCTCCTCGTCGAGCAGTCGTTGTGCCATGCTGTCCTGTCCGCACGCCGTGCCATCATGCACACAGCAGCTGGCCCGTCTTCTCTCCCGACGTGCTGCCTTTCTCCCTCTGCTGGCTCTCCTCTCTCTCTTCGAGGCCCACACACACGTTCGGGAGACCACCGTGAAATCACCCGACCTTATCCCTTTGAGCCCCCCTCACTGCCAGTGGGCCTCACTTGCTGGTCCGGCCTCGGTCCACTGGCCTGGTCCGTGGTGGACCATCCACCTAAGTCCACCCTCTGGTCCACACTCATGAGCTGAGTCCACCAGGCCTTGTCGGAGGGTGAACTCCTGTCGCAGGGATCCCGAGAGACCCCTTTTTAGAGATTCGGCCGGGGGGATGATCCTGGAAAAGCTTGTTTGGGAAATAAGCGAGAACGGAAACAAATACGATGGCTGGTGGGGGATGATTGCCCTAATGCGAGAAAAATGGGTACACCGGGGTTTAGACAGGTTCGGGCCGCACGGAGGCGTAACACCCTACTCCTGTGTGAGCGCTATATTTATCCTTGAAGGGAATTCTTCAAGGACGTATCTGGTTCCAAGGGGAGAGCCGTTTACAAAGAGCTTGAGGCTCTCGTGTTCTAGCTTGGCTTGAGCTGGTTCGAGCGTCTGCATCCTCTTCTTCACACACTTCCGGTCCGTCTTCGGTCTAGTTCGTCGGGGCTCCTCCTTTAGTGTTCTCCATCCTTTCCTTTTATAGGCGCGCCGACCTCAACATATCCTGAATGGGAAAGAGGGGATGCGAATGCCAAGATGCCACGGAGAAAGGCGTAATCATTTCATCTTGACGAAGTGACAAGGGCAGTGGAGAAATGCGGCGCGCATTCGACCACCCGCCACTGTGGAAGCCCTCGGGCGCCATAAAGGGGGCCCGCCGGACAGCCTCATAGGTGTCCGGTGCGCCCACCCTGTCTTGTTTTTCTGCCAGGGCAGGATGGCAGGCGGAGCGCTTCGATTCTGGCAACGTTATCCCGAGGCACCCGGATGAAACGGGACGGGACCCGTGCATTTAATGGACCCACGCCCCCCCCTGCCAGTTCATGGCAGGGTCTGACACTGGGGCGTGGGCAGCTGAGAATGTCAGGATGTCAGGATGTCAGGCCGCGCGTGCCTATTAAATGCGGCATTGGGTCTTTGACTGGATGACACCCTGACGACGGGACCCTTCGGGTCGTCGAATGATCTTGCGCGAACCTTCGGGGAACCGAGTCCTCGGGGGCTGCCACGTGCAGCCCCGAGCACTCTCCCCCGAGCACTTGAGTGAGACCTTCGGGGAACCGAGTCCTCGGGGGCTGCCACGTGCAGCCCCGAGCACTCTCTCCCGATCACTTCGGTGGGACCTTCGGGGCACCGAGTCCTCGGGGGCTGCCACGTGCAGCCCCGAGCACTCTCTCCCGAGCACTTCGGTGGGATCTTCGGGGCACCGAGTCCTCGGGGGCTGCCACGTGCAGCCCCGAGCACTCTCTCCCGAGCACTTCGGTGGGACCTTCGGGGCACCGAGTCCTCGGGGGCTGCCACGTGCAGCCCCGAGCACTCTCTCCCGAGCACTTCCTTCTTGGTATTTGGGTTCTGCGGATCATCGGGGAACTAGGGTGCTCGGGAACCAGAGGCGGCGGCCCCGAGCACCTTCTCCCGGGACTTAGCTTCTTCTTACCTTGCAGGGTGGTGACATGTGGCGGATGGCCGGCCTGGTCTCGGGACTTAGGGACCCCTGGTTTTGAATACACCGATAGTAGCCCCCGGGCCCGTTGGTAGCCGATGGGACGGAGACTGCGAATGGGCCCTTCATCGCAATCGAGGCCGAGGCTGGCGCGGACGCCATGTGGCAAGCTTTCGAGAGGTGGCCCTTGCGGACTTAAACCTCAAGTACGCTTCAACGGGAAAATGAGTGGACGCGTGTCCACACAACTTCCGAAGGGTATGATGACCATACGGGCGGCACGCGCGGTCGCCGCGCAGATCGAGGAAAATACGCCTGGCAGCCGCTGACATCGCGCGATCGGCGGGAGATTCGCCTGGCAGTTGCGCCGATCGAGGCGACGCTTCGCCGAGCGAACCGTTCGGGCGGCAGTTTTTGAATTTTGAGATATAAAAGGGGGAACGGATCGGTCCGTTCCCCTTTTTACGCTCTCTTGCACTTGTGCTCTTGCCTTCTTCGTGCTTCGAAGCCTTTAGGGGATTCTCAGGCAACCGGAGCATTCTTCCTTCTCTCTTTCTTCACCACCAAAAAACACCCTCCATCCTGACGAGATGACGAGGGTTGGAGGAGGTCGCGGGACAAGACTTCGGACAGCATCTTGCCGGAGTCTCGTCTGAGGAACGAGGAGGCGGCGGATAAGATTAGGAAGCTGCTGGTGCCGGAGGGTCAGGAGGGTGCTGTGGCGGTGAGGCCGGCGACCCTGACGCCGGCGACGACCGTCCCTGGGCGGACAGTCCTCTTTACCTCCTTCGTGGCGGCGGGCTGGTGCCGCCGTTCTCCGCCTTCTTTCTGCAAGTGCTGGAGACGTACGGCATTCAAATGGTGCACCTAAGCCCCAACTCCGTCGTGGCGTTGGCGGTCTTCGCGCATCTCTGCGAAATGTTCGTGGGGGTGATGCCATCGGCGACGCTGCTTCGCCACTTCTTCGTCCTTCGGCCGGTGGGGAAGAAGAGGGGGCACTCCACGGCGGACGTCGCGGGGTGCTGCAACCTTCGGCTCCGGGAAGGCCTGGGGGACCATTATATTCCCTAGGTGATGCGCAGCAAGTGGGAGGAATGGCGACGGGACTGGTTCTTCGTCGACATCGACCCCCACGAGCGCCTCGAATTGCCAGAGAAGGCGGCGGAACCTCGGCGATCGACGTGGGAGGCGCCGCCACCAGAAGATGCGAGACTGAAGCCGGTGCTGGAGCGCATCCTGGAACTGCGCGAGGGCGGGCTGACCTCAGTTATGGTGGTTGTGGACTTTCTGCGCCGTCGGTTGGCGCCCTTGCGAGAGCGGGCCCGGCCAAGCTGGTTCTACACCGGGCCGGAGGACATCACCAGGACCCAGATTGGCGCGAGCTGGGATCTGGGGCAGGCGGAGCTGCGGGGGATGACCCGAGTGATCACCGGAACGGAGGACATGAGCCGGACGGAGCTCCCGTGGCCGGAGATGGCACTCTGTGCCAACCCCAACCGGGTGGCCATTATGGCGGGGCTGTCGGAGTTCGATGCCCAGGGGCCCGTGGACCGGCCAAGAAGCCGGAGTCCTGAGGCCTCCGAACTCCCCGGGCTGGAGGAACTACTTGGCAATGAGGTTGCTGGCAGTTCGGCGCAGGCTGGCGAAGGGGTCGCCGCAGGCGGCAGCCGCCGTGCTAGAGAGGAGGGCGCCACTGAAGTTGTTGAGGAGTTGGCGCCGGGAGACCGGGGAAAGCGTCCCCGGGCCTTGATCCTAGTGCCGGACTCGTCGCCGTCGCCGACGGCAGCGGCGGCATTTCCGGTGCTGGAGCCGCGCCTGGTGCGGATGGGGCCTGCATCAGCGCCCGCGACCCGCACGGCGGAGACCGAGACCCGTGCGGCGGCACCCGAGGCCCGCACGACGGCGCCCGTGGCCCGCGCAGCGGCTCAGCCGAGCCCCCAGTGGAAGAGGCGGCGGGAGGGGTCCGGACCGACGGCGCCGGACCCGGACATCAGGCTCCAGCGGCCAAATGGCGGTATCAGTGAGTCTTATTTCTTGCTTTTCCATGGGCATTTCCGGCCCGAACTAAGTTTTGACAATTTTCACTTGTCTCCCGTAGGCCGGCCGCAGACGCTGCTGCGACGGAGAGAGAACAGGCGCTGGGGCCAGAGCCGAGCCCGCCCGCCGCGCCGACGGAGGCCGGCACAGGAACGGCGGAGGCGCCAATTGACGTGGCGGCCTCTGGGAGAGAGGCGGAGGCGGCGGCCAAGAGAAGGGCGCCGGCGGAACCTACCCCGGGCGCGGAGAGCCCGGGGCGGATAACGGTGGAGGCGGATGTTCTGCCGGGGCCGGTGGACAGGGCGGCCGATGCGGAAATGCGGCCGCCGTCCGAGACCTTGGCTCCGGCGGAGCCTACCCCGGGCAGGCAGAGCCCGGGGCGGATGGCGGTGCAAGGCCCTGCGGAGAGCTCGGCCCCCCTGGAGGCACTCTGCGGAGAAGCCTGGGCCCCACTGGTGCCCGGTTAGCCCGCCGATCCTTTCCTGGCCGCCATTGAAGGCGTCTAAGTAGCGGTTGGGCGGCTGGGCGCAGTGGTGAATGCCAAGGAGGGGGAGCTCGAGGCCGAGCGCGCCCGCCTGGCACTGGAGAAGGCGCAGCTGGCGGGCGCCTTGGAGGAGGCCCGTGCGACAGCCGCGCGGGAGCAGAAGCTCCTCGAAGACATCCGCGCGGAAGCCGCGCGGGAACGAGAAACTCTGAAGACCGCACGGGCAGAAACCGCGCGGGAACGAGAAGACGCCGCCCGCTTGGCCGAGGCGTCGAGGCAGCAAGCTGCCGAGGCCCTTGCCAGGATGGGGCAGGCGCAGGAGAGGGAGGTGGCAGTCGCAGCCCGGGAGCAGGCTGCGGAGGAGCGGCAAGCCGAGCTGGCCCGCCGGGAGGGCGCGGCCGAGAAGGCGCGTGCCGACCTCCAGCGCTGGGAAGACGACCTCCGGAAGATCAGAGAAGAATTCAAGCGCTGGGAGGAGGACGTCTCCATCCGGGAAGTGGACAATGAGCTATCGGCGTCGGATCTCGGTGCCCGGGAGGATTCGGTGGCCCAACAGGAGGATGTGTTGGCCCGGCGGGAGAATGAGCTGAATCGCCGAGAAGGCGAACTGAGTCGCCGAGAGGGCGAAGCTGCTGCTGCGGCGGCCGCCGCGGCTACCAGGGAGGAGGGGAATGCGAAGCACCAGGCGGAACTGGCCGAGCGCGAACGCGCCTTGTCCGAGATGGTGGCCAAGACGAAGCAGGCTGCCGCCCCCACCGCGGCTGGCGGTTCTTCCGGTCCGGCCGGGGACCAGGGACTCGAGGCACAGCTGCGGGCCGCCAGGGAGAAGCTCGAGACCGCCTTTGTCTCGCGGGTCAACCTCGAGCATATGCTGGAGGACATACTCCGGCGGATGCGACGGGCCGTGGAGAAGGGTGGTCTCGGACGGCTTGTCGACGATAAGAAGGGCGACGGCCCCGCACGGCAAGTGTTGGGGCTGCAGCAGGTCTGCGAGCGCCTCGAGACCCTACCTTGGGCAGTCCAGGAACTTGCCGCCCGGGAGGGACATGGCTTGGCACGTGCCGTGGCCGAGCACGTCCTGGCCTGCTACCGAAGCAGGGACCCGAACTTCCCACTGGAGCCGGCGCGGGAGGGAGTGGTCGAGGCTGAGGGAGAGGCCGCCCGGGCAGCAGTCCGGAGTACCGCCTCCGTGGTAGCGGCCGGCTTTAGGCGAGAGGTGCCACCGCCGCCAGCCCCCGGGGACGACTCAGAGGATTCAGCCGACGCCTCCGCCGCCGACTAGATCTTTTGTAGCCTTTGTCTTTCTTTTGCCGTCTCAATGGATGTAAATATTAGGAGTGAACCCTTAGAAAACGCCTTGTATATGTCTTGTGAATATAATGGCAGCTTCTCCTTGGGCTCGCAACTCCAATTTCTCTGTGTGTTTGATGTTTCTTCTGGTATTCTGCCTGGAAGTCCCGGGGAGTACTCAGTCGGGCCGTTCCCGACCTTCCCATCCCCGAGAAACGAAGTTGTTCTGATCGCTGACGTTGGCGCAGCCAGCCCTCGAGCTCTCGCGAGTCCGCATTGCCTAGGTTAAGAAATGAAGACACAGACTCCCTTGTCCGGGAGATAGATCGATCCCGCTCGGAACACGCCATGCCTAATGAACACTTTTTCACTTTCCGACCACTCAGTTAGTAGAAGGGAGACGCGTGCGGGCGAGAATGTGACCAAGAGTCCTCGCGGTCCGGTGGTGCCCGGGCTTAAAACGGGCCAGACCGAGCACTGACAGCCCGCCCCCGAGACCTGAGCTCCGGACTACCCGAGTAGCTCGAGCGATAGGATTACCCAGGGCACCCGAGGACTCGGTAGTGCTCGGGGTCCTTAAAAGCGGACCGAACACCACGACCACCACGAAGGGCTTCGGTCAGACATTATCGCAAGCACGCTACTCTTTTCTGCAAACCGCTCTGTCGTTCTGGGAAAAAGTAGACACGCGGCAGGGTTTTTGCGTGCGAGGAAACCACCTCACCGAACAGATTAAAGCGCGAGAGCCCCCGAGAATGACTCGGGAACATAAATTTACTGAAGGTAGATTTGTCTGAATATAACCACTCACCGAACAGCTGTCGGCCTTCCGGCCCATCGATCCAGGAGGGATGTGCTTCCGAGTTCAGGTGTCGGGAACTTAATTCTTTTTACGGGGCGCCCGAGCGCCTGGAGGTGCACGAGGCTCCTAGGGTCGGGTGATCTCGACCACCCACGCCTAAGTGGTAGGACCACCCGAGGACCCTTGGGGCCAACCAAAGACCGGGGCATTGAAGCCCTCGCGGCCGAGCTGCTTGTGATCGCCAGCCTGTGACTTTAAAGGAGAAAATAGGATTTCTTTGTCTGGCGCGCTCTGCCAGTGCGGTACTTGTTATAGACTACTCTTGTTTTCGACCCGAGACCTCTCGAACACCCAAACCGGCGGACAAGAGCGGGCAGAGGCATAACCCAGAGGTCCTATGGTTTGGTGGCGCCCGGGTATGACAGACCAGACCGAGCACCGACAGCCCGCTCCGGGGGCCCGAGCTCCGGACTACTCGAGCAGCTCGAGCGATGGGATTACCCGGAGCACCCCGAAACTCGGTAGTGCCCGGGAGCCTGTCACGACACCGAACACCACAGCCTACCATGGCGGACGTAAGTCAGCGGCGACTGCTCGCATGCATACCGATCGGGATTCTTTTGTCAGCGGGGAAAAAGAGAGAGCGAACTTTTTCTCGCACAACCGAGCTCCTCACCAGACAGATTAAACATACGAAATCCAGAAAAAGTATTTTGACATAGCGATTGCTTATTGAAATACTTAATGTGCAATATTTACAAGGTTTGGGTGACAGCGACTTACCCCACGGGGCGAAGCCTTCAGACTGCTCGGGCGGGGAGAAGCCCCCGGCCTTGCTGACCTGAGCCGCGAGCACGACCATCTACGGGTAGAAGCGTCGGAGATGCTCGATGTTCCACGAATTCGGGAGTGGCTGTCCTTCCTCCGTTGCCAACCTGAAAGAACCTGCCCGGGGGACCGCGATCACGGTGAAGGGACCTTCCCACACAAGGGACAACTTATTCATTCCTTCGCGCGACTGGATGCGTCGGAGAACTAGGTCCCCCACCGGGGTGGTAAAAGCAATTTTTTCCTCGTCCCCTATGGCCATGCGAATCTGGTGATACCCAGAGTTTGCATCTAGGAAGCATAAAAGATCACATCCCGCAGTTGAATCTATAATTTGATCAATGCGAGGTAAGAGGAAGGGATCTTTAGGACAAGCCTTGTTAAGGTCGGTGTAGTCCACGCACATGCGAAGCTTGCCGTTGGCCTTCGGGACGATGACTGGGTTTGCTAGCCAGTCGGGGTGGAGGACTTCTCGGATGAATCCGGCGTCGAGGAGCTTGCGGACCTGCTCGCGGATAAACTCCTGGCGCTCTGGCGCCTGCCGCCGGACCTTCTGCTTCACTGGGCGGGCGTCCGGACGCACGGCCAAATGATGCTCGATCACCTCCCTAGGGATCCCGGGCATGTCCAGAGGCGGACCTAGCGGCCGAGGTCCCGACCACCTGGTGGGGGTCGGAAAGTACGTCGGCAGCGGTGGCGGCGGCCCTGATGGGCCCAGCGCCTTGATCCCCTTGAGCGGGAAAAACCGCGCACGTGGATGGCGGCTGCCGCTGGTACGCAGCAGCGACGGGGCTCTCTCGGGCGTCGGGCAGCGCTCCGTCACTGGAAGTGGAGCCGGAACGCTGGAGACGGTGCCCGCCGGCCATTTTTTCCTGGAAAAAAAAAGTGAAACAAACAAACCAGGGATATTCCCCCCTACCTGGCGCGCCAGCTGTCGGAGGGTGAACTCCTGTCGCAGGGATCCCGAGAGATCCCTTTTTAGAGATTCGGCCGGGGGGATGATCCTGGAAAAGCTTGTTTGGGAAATAAGCGGGAACGGAAACAAATGCGATGGCTGGTGGGGGATGATCGCCCTAATGCGAGAAAAATGGGTACACCGGGGTTTAGACAGGTTCGGGCCGCACGAAGGCGTAACACCCTACTCCTGTGTGAGCGCTATATTTATCCTTGAAGGGAATTCTTCAAGGACGTATCTGGTTCCAAGGGGAGAGCCATTTACAAAGAGCTTGAGGCTCTCGTGTTCTAGCTTGGCTTGAGCTGGTTCGAGCGTCTGCGTCCTCTTCTTCACACACTTCCGGTCCGTCTTCGGTCTAGTTCGTCGGGGCTCCTCCTTTAGTGTGCTCCATCCTTTCCTTTTATAGGCGCGCCGACCTCAACATATCCTAAATGGGAAAGAGGGGATGCGAATGCCAAGATGCCACGGAGAAAGGCGTAATCATTTCATCTTGACGAAGTGACAGGGGCGGTGGAGAAATGCGGCGCGCATTCGACCACCCGCCACTGTGGAAGCCCTCGGGCGCCATAAAGGGGGCCCGCCGGACAGCCTCAGAGGTGTCCGGTGCGCCCACCCTGTCTTGTTCTTCTGCCAGGGCATGATGGCAGGCGGAGCGCTTCGATTCTGGCAACGTTATCCCGAGGCACCCGGATGAAACGGGACGGGACCCGTGCATTTAATGGACCCACGCCCCCCCCCCTGCCAGTTCATGGCAGGGTCTGACACTGGGGCGTGGGCAGCTGAGAATGTCAGGATGTCAGGATGTCAGGATGTCAGGCCGCGCGTGCCTATTAAATGCGGCATTGGGTCTTTGACTGGATGACACCCTGACGACGGGACCCTTCGGGTCGTCGAATTATCTTGCGCGAACCTTCGGGGAACCGAGTCCTCGGGGGCTGCCACGTGCAGCCCCGAGCACTCTCCCCCGAGCACTTGAGTGAGACCTTCGGGGAACCGAGTCCTCGGGGGCTGCCACGTGCAGCCCCGAGCACTCTCTCCCGAGCACTTCGGTGGGACCTTCGGGGCACCGAGTCCTCGGGGGCTGCCACGTGCAGCCCCGAGCACTCTCTCCCGAGCACTTCGGTGGGACTTTCGGGGCACCGAGTCCTCGGGGGCTACCACGTGCAGCCCCGAGCACTTCGGTGGGACCTTCGGGGCACCGAGTCCTCAGGGGCTGCCACGTGCAGCCCCGAGCACTCTCTCCCGAGCACTTCCTTCTTGGTATTTGGGCTCTGCGGATCATCGGGGAACTAGGATGCTCGGGAACCAGAGGCGGCGGCCCCGAGCACCTTCTCCCGGGACTTAGCTTCTTCTTACCTTGCAGGGTGGTGACATGTGGCGGATGGCCGGCCTGGTCTCGGGACTTAGGGACCCCTGGTTCTGAATACACCGACAGGCCTGATCCCACCAACTGTCGGTGTGGTTAGCTGGGGCTGGGTACAAAAAGTTTTCGAGAAATTTTAGATATTTTTGTTAGTTTAGTTTACGAAATTTGCGAAATAGAACATTTGCTCAACTATTAAATCAACAGAAACTGGTAAAATGCATAAGAAGTAAAATATAGCTCCAAAAATGATGAAATCAATTTTTCTAGCCTTGTATTATCATCCTCTACATGCTAAATATATTAGCAACCATGAAATATGGTCTGGAATTGGTTTCGATAATGAAATATGTTTAAAGCTTTGTTAATTCATAATTAATTATTAGCAACCCCAAAATTGATGAAATCAATTTTGTTAGCTTATTAATTGATTCCCTGCTCATTAAAAATAATCACCCTCATGTTAAGTATAAATTAATTTTTTATTAGGTTTAAGTTTTGTGTTAAGCTTAATTAATTAGAAAATGGTTAGATGCTTAGTGATAATTCAAACTAAGGAAAACCTTTAATCCTTTAAAACTTATGCATGATGCATTGCATCTCCACTATAGTCATACACTATGAAGCATCTTTTATTACACGTCATTCATGCTCATCATCGCATGTATTCTTTTAGTGAACGAATGACCGGAGCACGATCGAGGGCAACGCCAACCTTCCGTATTTCTGTGAGTTCTGTGCGGGAAGTATCGGGTAAACCCCGAAGCAGCAATGCAAACATCTAAGCATACTGCACCCTTTGTTCAAATTGAATGGAGTCTAAATTGATAAATTATGCTTTATGTATGTTTGCATGTGTTGTCCAGTGTCAGACTGATATGGGTAGAACCTATATTGATATATTGTCTCTACCTTGACTTATTGATGAATCTTTATCCTTGTAGCTTTGTTGATATAGTTGGTGTCTAGTTTCAAGGATTATTCGAAATGCTTAGCAATGCTTAGGTTCTCGGTAGAAACCGAGCGACGGTGCTATCGTTGTGGTTTGCAGGTAGAAAGATATTTTTGAGTTAAGTATAGATGCTCACACATAGGTATCCAGGTTGCTTACCACATATGTTTTACTTAATCCTGTGGTCTTATTCTTACTAATAGCTCAATGCATGATCCTTGAAGTCAGGCTATTTATATGTGCCCTATACAAATTAAGTCTTACGAGTACCTTCGTACTCACGTTACTCTTTCAGGTTCTGCTGGTGAGGGTGAGGTGGTGTTTGCCTACTTCGTGCCCGCCAATACAAGTGGTGAGCAAAAGTAGTGCATCCTACTCTGGTGAGACGTAACTTTTGGGGTGGAGCCTAAGGGCATATGACTTTACTCTCTTTTTGTTGTTGTTAAAATTTTAATCTTCCGCTACGCAGTTTCTCTTTATGTAAACTATTGCAAATGGTTGCATGCTTAAGAACTTGTATTATAACTTTAACTACTCGCTTTTTCTTAAGCTATATTGTGATTTACATGTTGTAAATGCATGGGTTCTGATCTTAGACATAAAACACATGTCGAGACTATTAGGATGGTATTTTGTTTAACATATTGGAGGGTAAACTAATGAAGTCAAGCAGCTTCTAGAACTAAAAGTACAGATATTCAATTGACCAAATCAAAACATTCATGGACTAGACCTAAAGATCTGTACAAGAATTCTTCAACAAAGTCTACCCAGTTCCGGTTTACAGGCATCTCCAGAGCTCCAATCAGATGCTGAAACTTTTGCTTTCTTGACCCTCTCATGAAATCCAAATCTGAAGGACTTCTGTGGTCTGAAAGAGACCGTGTACATGGCAGCTAGGCAGCTGCCAAAAACTTTGCTTCTGTAACAATATGCACCACACGGAGGACTTGACTTGCTAGTTTGCATCATTTAGTACGAGCGTTGTTCTGTTCGAGTTGATATCATCTTATCATCTTAGAGTTACAAGTTGTTAAAATTTTTAGTCTAATTTTTTATATAAACAAGTCAATTCCTTTCTTCCTTAATAACATCGATATTACTGGTGCCGTCCTTAAAAAAAAACCTAAACAAGACTGTAAGAGTATAGATGAAAAATAAATTATGAATTGTTTCAAAACAAAACCAAGGTGAATGAGTAGAACAAGGTTCTGATGGTTGGATACAATGTGCTGGAGTTTTGAGACAAGCGACTGTTGAAATGCAGCTCGACATCAGACAAGAATAAGCAGAGCTTGTTACCTTCTCCCCTTCAGCAAAGTTCAGGCCGATGGCTCTGTACAATTTAGGATCATGTTATGATTTATGCACTGCAAAATTTGAAATATCTCTCAAAATGTTCCATGTGCAGGCATCTACTACCCTACGACGTTGTTTGGAAAATGAGGAAAAAAAGGAAAAAGCGAAAACCGAGTGGTATTTTTTTAAAACAGGAGAAACTAAGCTGAAAAGAAACTAAAAAAGGATAACATAGTTCAGCGAGTATAGAAACTTAAGTTCAGAAAGGAAAAAGCAACCCATAAAAGCATAAATAATCAACCACCTTCGTAGTATAGGCGAGCAATTTCTTGCAAGATAACCTCTCCATTTCTCGTACCACTGGGAGCACGGTGTGAGGAATGAAGCCTGGTCCGAGATCTCCGGTAACAAACACGAAAACAGAAGGTCCCCGCCACAAGGCCCTAATGTCTCGCACCCGAGGATCTTGGATCAGCCTCCATTCCAGACACCCTGCTCTCATCCTCCGAATTCCTCCCTCCTCCTCATGATTTCCCAATCAACACACACACAGCCACCTTAAAAAGAGCCTCCAAAGACACTGGCCAGCCAAGCCCATGTCCTGCAGGACAATTGTTTAGGGTTAAACACTTAAACTAGGGTTCTGATCCAGGCTAGGCGAGTGCTGTAAGCATTTGCTCCTGCATTAGATGCTGTCTTCTTGTTGTGAGTGGCAATAGAATAGTGAGGCGTGTGAGCTTTTGTGCAGGACAAAGGGAATGGGGTGAGGACTGGGGGGAGCCTGAGGTAGTGGGGCAGCTGATGCACGGTCCTTTCTGGCAGTTTTATTGGGCCTTTTCTTGCTGTTGCAGACTGAACTGGAGCTGGAGGAAGGAGGGCAGGGGAGGATTGCATGTGGTGGTTATGTTTGGGCGGCAAGCCTCTGGCTGGGGTCACGTGATGCGTGTCTAGCATAGAGTTGTTTCTGGTTAGCTCTACTTAGTTGCACGAATCTCAATGTGTGTTCAGTTTGTAATTTTTCAGGACTGAGCTCGGTCCGTGCGTCGGGCTTGAACGCAGAGTGGTCACCTTCTTCTTTAAGTGAAAACCAGAGCTCTTGGCATTATTTCCAGTAAAAATAAGACAAGAATTTGAGGCGCACTTTGTAGCGCCCTACCACAGGTTTAAAGAGATGAGCCATGGAACTTATTTGAGCAATGATTTAAATATAGAACATGACATGACTAGGCAAATTAATATTTACAGATGGCAAAACAATACCATTAGACATGTAACGTAGCATGCCATATAGAAGCTAGCCTTTGTCAAAGCCAGGAGGTGGCAATCTCGCATATTGTACTATAGATAGGCTGAAGTCCTGTTTCTCAGAAGTCGGAGGCTCAAACAAAAAGCTTGTTTTTATTGGGTTTTTTGTTGTGATTTCTAAAAGGCAAAAACAATTTTTACTACTACATAAGTCCGAATATGCTTGCTTCTAAAGAAATCACAGCTTGTAGAAGCCTAAACAAACAACAATTAAGTTACATTGCATACATATCTGGTGGCAGACAAGGGTACTAGAATAAAAAAAATGCTTTGGGCTTCATAGAGTGAAGCATGATATTCACAGCAACGCAATCACTCACTAAAGGATGGCCTTAGTACTCAGTAGCAACTAGCAAAAGGCCGTTCACTAACTCTAAAACACTTAGGAGATCTTCCATTTCTTCACAAGACATGTCTACATGGCAAAACGCCTGAAAGTGGTCACTGACACCGCAAGAGAGTAATGAAGCAGACCATCAAAATGAATCAATCCAATGTCTCTACCTACATTAAGAAGACACTGTTTTTATTTGCCACGTCCTTTCAAATATAATAGAAAGTCAAACAAAGCTACAAGTACTTATAGTAATCCTTCAAAGAACGTGGAAAAGTTTGCTCTGCGAAATGACATGCTGAAATGGAACATCAACTACAATAAAGAACGTTCTATAGATAACAACACGTTGAAATTAGAAACTCAGGTAAACCTATGGACCTCAAAGATTGTCTTCGCTGCACCACACATTGTAGATAATAGATAAATGATGCACAAACTAGTGAAATAAAAAGGGAGCATGAGGAGAACATATGAATGTGTCATTCTTTTTCGAACGGCAAACACTACAACAAAAATAATCATATTAGACGTCTTGTCTCTGACGATTTTTTTGGAATCGTGTGAGATAAATTTTCTTAGACGGTCAGCATTAAGGAGCAGTCTATGATAAGCCATACGGCTAGGAGATAAGTTTTGTCTTAGATGGGTCCTACATAGAGTCATCTAGTATAATTTTCTCATACATGTACACACTGAAAGAGTCCGAAATACTCTAGAGCATGGGGATACCAAGAGGAAAAGCTTACCTCACACTGTTTCACTTCCGAGCCATCGATAATAAATGCATTTTGTCTCACGCACCGGCTACAACCTCTCACCTCCCTCTCTCCACTATTTTCACCTAAAAACCCCAATCACCTCAGCCTCTTTCCCCATCTGTTTCTACCCTCTTCACTGTGATCTACCGCCCTCTCCATTGCATGCCCTTCCCATGGTCGCTATGGCACCGCCACCCTCTCCACTGCTCTCTCCACCATTGATGAAGTCCACATCCGAGGAGGAGGAGAAGGTGGAGCTCTCCACCGACAAGGAGAGATGTGACCTCTCCTTCAACAAGGAGGAGGACGACACATGATGGGAGGGTGGTCCGCCACCTCGCCCTTGGACAAGGAGGTCTCAGGCGTTGAGGATGAGGAGGACAATGGAAGTGCCGAGGGCAGCCGTGACAATGATGACAACGACGAGGAGAAGACCAATAGCAATGACAACAATGATGCCCCACTGGCGGAGAGGGCTAGGCTAGTGTAGTGTAGTGTAGACTAGCTAGTAAGTACATAGGTGATGCATGCACGGTGGTGATAATCCAAATTTTAGTAAATTAATTTGGATTTAGCAGCCTTCTGAAATCCGGATGGATTTTTTTAAATCCAGATCTCCTTTTGTACTGATATTTCTTTTTTTAAAATTAATAAAAAGATCAATTAACTTAGCCTAATTTTTCATGTATTTAAATTATCTTCCATATGTGTTCATGAATAAAGATAGGAATTGATGAATTTAAAATGCTAAGTGAATATTTGATTTAAACACATGAAGAGAACATCGACAGTGTACACATGAATTTAAATTTATGAATAAACACATGATTTAAACTTGAAAGAAATACATTATCATATTTAAGACACATATGAGATTCCAAAAGACGTAAGAGGATAAAATCTGGCGCCACCTTTCAGTTGGTAGGATGTTTGGGTCATATGTATGAGGTCATGAGTTTGACTCCTTGGTGACTCACTGGTGAAAAAAGTTGTGAGATCTGTTGGTAGTGGGTGACTTTGGTGATACCTGAATGACCTAGTGATTGTCCAAATTATTTTTTGTTTTTTCGCTAATTTTAATATGTTTTTTCTTATTTTCTCATTCTTATGGAATCAACCATCACAAATGGTCAGATTTTTTTTTCATCTCCGACGGTTTCAGCTTGGCACTGTTTGAGATAAAGCTTATCTCATATGGCTTTTTACCTGTATGAGATAATGGGCTATTATCACTGACACATTTACTTCAATAGCTCAGAAACCATTTGAATTGAGAGTTTTTGAGCCGTCTGAGATGAGGGTCTGTGTGCTAGTGAAAATTTCATCATTTCCTGACATTGAATGGAACTAATCAAATTAGCACCTAAAATTCTTCATTAATATATCATAAATAACCCCTACGAACAAACTAGAAGAGGCACTGAATGTTTCCCGGTCTTGCAATGCAAAAAGAAATGGTAATATGAATTATACATTTAGCATTGCAATCGAAAACGAAGTAAGATGGCAAAATCATAAGACAGTACATGAATCACGAAGCAAGCCAGCAAAGGTTTTTTTATCAATATGAAATCATTTACCTCCTTTCTTGTACCAAGATTTGGTTTTCAATTAGCTTCGAAAACTAAATATTTTATCCTTGGGTGAGTCATACATAAACACCTACCTAAATAATAACACAAAATGATGCATTTTGGCAGGCAAAGAAAGCTAGAGGCATCTTTCAACTTGACAACATAGTAGTATTGCTGATTTGGTTGCTTTAGAGAAACAAAAAATACTTGAGATGGTTTAACTTTTGCATATTTAACCATATGGAACTCCAAAGCAATTAACTCCGAAGAAAAGCTTCACCGATCATTTTCATCTCATGGTCAAAATAAAATACGAGCTTAAAAAGAAAGTTATAGAAAATTTGGAAGCCTCAACACTTTGTCGATAAAAGTTTAACTACCATCACCTCATAGTACATTGAAAAACAATTCTGCATCAATATACTACATCGAATAGCTGCATCAACGACAATACTGTAGGAATATAAGATGCCTGAACAATATCGAAAACTAGAACAATTTAATAACCAACATTTTGGGAGCAATATCACCTGCGCTAACTGCCGGGAGAACTATAAGATTAATCTAGTTTTTCTTCGACATATACTACTATTACTATGCAAGCCGTCAGTATTTAAGAGCTATCAAAATGAAAAAATGTATCTGTATTTAGCCATTGATTATTTGAACCGCAATTATAATTTGGGTAAATTTTTTCTTCGATTGCTAAATGTACCTGACATGTTCGCTTTAGCAAGACAAGTTATGATCCTGATGCAAATGAGATGTGTTGGGCTCTTAACTGACAGGATATATGCTACTGCCATTTGTTGCAAGCTGAAACCAGATCGAGCAAGTTGTTTTTCATGGCCTATCGGAAGCCTGCCAAGCTGGGGTGGTTCTGGGTTGCCTAACTATTCCATTGATCCATTCGCAATATGTGTAATATCAATCAAGTTATTTCCAAGTAAAGTTAGATACACCCGACTAAAACTTTTGATTTGTTTCGAGGAAGATGTAATTATAGGTATCACAAGAAAAATATTTGTTAAAATAATTGAAATCTAGAAATAATTTTAATTATTTTTTCTTATGTTAACAAATTAACTAGGCGCAACGTAGCTACATAGGACCTCATTTTAAGTTTTGCACAGGGCCCTTAAAAAATTCAGTACAGCTCTTATCCTAACCACAAAACTATTAGAGTATATTTAGTAGTTAGGATTTGTAGTCTCGTACTGTCATATATATTGGAGAGACTTCTTACCTCACAAGTCTCTATATTCTATTTGTACCGTCCGAGAGACCCAATACAATTTATCCCACACAATTATGGGTTAGATAAAATTTTTGATGGGTTTTGAGAAAGATGTAATTATAGGTATCATAAGAAAAATATTTGTTAAAATTGAAATATAGAAATAATTTTTAATATTTTTTTCTTATTTTAACAAAATTAACTAGGCGCAACGTAGCTACATAGGACCTCATTTTAAGTTTTGCACGGGGCCCTTAAAAAATTCAGGTACGACTCTTATCCTAACCACAAAACTATTAGAGTGTATTTAGTAGTTAGAATTTGTAATTTCGTACTACCATATGTATCAGGGAAGCTTCTTGCCCTTTAAGTCTCTGTACTCTATTTATACCGTCCGAAAGGCTAAATGCAATTTATTCCACGCAATCTATTCTTCATATATGGTATTACGAGTTTAGGTTCTAATCCTAAGCCACAAACCCTAGCCGCTACTAGCTTCCGCACCATGCGCCCTTGGGGAGATCGATCTACATGATCTCTGCCGGGGGCAGCGTCGCCCGTTCCTAGGGTTCACGTCGCCGATCATGTTGATCGGCCACCCTAGATAGTCTTTTTTCAATCTCTTGATCAGGTTTTTCTTTCTCACTGGTCGTTGATCGGTGTTTCTCTTTGGTTTTTCCGATCAAAGATCGGTTTGCGTTGCCCGGCGCCATCCTTTGTCCTCACGCCTCTACTCCAACCTCAGTGCGACAACACCAGCTCCTCCAACCATGTGCGGCATGGCCGGTTGCTCTTCGTTGACTCCACGCCTGGATCCATCCGCAGCTTTCTCCACATGCCTGGATCCACGCGCCTGGATTCGCTCGGTGCACGCCATCCTTGACTCCACGCTGCATCATCTTCCGCATCGCCCATCCACTCGCCTGTCTCCACGCGTCTCCACATGCATGGATTGGGTCACGCACGCATGATCGCATCGCGCCAACTGCACTGGCCGCTCCATCCGTCTCCATGTGCCACGAATTCACCAGTTGCTCCATACTGCCTTCTCCACGCGTCTGGACATCGACCCTCTCCACATGGCTGCACGCCCTCCGACCATGGCAACACCTAGACTCGCGGCGCCGTAGGGACGCCTTCACACATCGCCGCCCGGCTGCCCTGTTCACACACCCTCGTTGCTTGTTCATCGTCATCACCTCCACTCGGGACCCTCTGCCTCGACTGCCTCATGAGCCCTCGATCTGATTAGCCTATCACGTGCAGCAGTAGCTCCCGTCCTCATCATCCATGAGTATGCACATCTACTTCCCAAGAACCGGGGCTACAGTTGCGTCATCGTTGGGCAGCAGTGCTGCTGCGCATGGCCGTACCTCCATAGCTAGAGGGTCTTACCATCGCCCTACATCACCATCCCCATGCGCCACAACACTCTGGCTGATCAATGCAGCCTCTCTCAGCACGTCATTGCCTTAGTCGTCGTCACACTTGGTCTTCGTCATATTGTTCCGGTCTTCTTCGCTGACTTCTTCGAGCACTACTGCCATGCTGTCTCCGCCAGCAACATCACCGCTCTAGGCCGCTGGTTCCACCTCCCTCTCCCATATTCGTCCAACACAACCTCATCACCAAATGTCGCAGTCTCCTCCATGACTACTTTGTTTACTCTGGGAACTAGGGGCTGCATCGACACTCTCCTCCTTGCTTCTCTTCGCACCGTGACTGTCAAGGCCTTCTCTACTGATCCCTCAGACACTAGTGCATGGTTGGGGTCTCTACTTTCGCGCGTCCAATACTAGCAACACCGGTATGTGCCTTCATCCCTGACACGTTCTCGGGCCTAGCAAACTTGATGCATACCTCGTCCTCGATGGCATCAACTGCGTCGACTTCAGCATCAACCTCTCCTTTGACGATTGCCTCATTCGTGTCACTGTTTTCTTCCCTCGGGCCTCCCTGCGCCCGTCACCATGGCACCTCCTTGCGCCCGTGGCTTCAAGTGAGCTTCCTTGTCAACGACAACCCCGACTACATCTACATCAATCACGGCTATCGCACACACGACATCCTCGACCACGGCTACTCACCTCGCTCTCGGCTACCTTGACATCAGCACAAAGAGCTACCATCCGCATGAGCTACTCATCAGTTTCCACTCTAGTCGCTACACCCGTAACACAGCGGCATTATGACTGCGATGAGATGTTAGTCCGTCAGCTTGACACCTTCGACTTGAAGCCACATGATTGAAATGTTACATGTTCTGATGTTTGTTTGATATTGAGTTGTCGGAATTGAAATGTTTGTTAACTTCATCATATGTTAGCAATGGCACACATATGTTAAGTGCCCTACACATTTGAAACTAGTGCATCAGAGCTTGACAAAAGATTTTTATACTTTAGCACTTTTAGATCTTATTTTTGAAGTCACCATAGCCTGTAATAGAAGAAGTCACAGTAATGCTCCAGCAGTCATACACATGCATGTAAAACAAAAACTGTTGTCCATGTACCAGAACATTGGATGAATAGTTAGACTGTTGTTTACAAATGAATAGCAAATACACTGCTGTGCATCCATATGAACGGAGAAAGAGGAAGACACCTCACCGCGAAGAAGATCCCAACACTTCTGAACCGCATGCTCCGGTCGCTGAGCAAAAATATGTGCATCATCCATCTCCTACGGTGCGATTATATCTGGTCTGTGTTGCTCGATAAGAAAAAAACTCAAGAAGTCATTTTCGCAAACACCTGCTAGGCATGAAATGAAAACACCTTTGCTTTCATTTTTTGGAGATACTTAGAGAGAGGTCAAATAAAAGATTTTTCTTTCTCGAGAGATTAGGAGGAGTACAACAATAAATATATATGCTCTCGGTTCCTGCTGCAGCACGTCGAAATCGAGCGAAATATCACAAGCAAGAAGCTGGCAATAGCATTTTGGACCATGCGTGCGATGGAAGGGAAGAAGCCAACCATTTATGAACCTGAGGATCTGATTGTGTGATGGTGGTGGGGGGGGGGGGCTCCATCAAGGACTCTGACCCCCCTGCTTCGTCAGCTCATGTCCGTAGGTCACTAGCCTCGGAGCCTCAGGCTCCAAAGTCGGTTCGCAGATCTAGGCTTCTAGAGCTTGTGGACCGCTGGAGCCATTACCACCAAAGTCTTGGGGGAGCCTTTGGCCCTCCCAGAAAGATTAGTTAGAGGGGGACCCATCAGCCATCCTCTGTTTGTCACGGAGTAATGGGCATTTAATGTTGGTCTAATTAGTGACTGGCCTGACACACGGGTCATAGTGGTGTCGTAATAGGTGACCAGTTAAGCTCTATGCCTCTAGAGTCACTTGCTAGGATAATCGCAACAACTAGTCGTAGTAGCGTTTTACGGGGTTGGTCCTATGTCCTGGTTGTACAATGAAGCCTTGAATCTCTACCAACCCTATAGAGGTATGCCTATACACTTACACTTTGAATGATAATTTAAATACTGACCCATGGCCATCATGCTAAGAGAGAGCTTTTTGGATTATCAGTCTGAGCATCGTATTTCTCTCGACTTCTTCTCCAAGCTTGAGCTTTTTCAGTTGGTTGGCTCTCACCGCACTTTATTCATGGGAGATATTTTCTTTTACCAACAGTTGGTGCTGTCTGTGGCAAAGGACTTGTAGAAGCGCTAGAAGAGGTAGGATGTCACTAAAGAAGAAGACCACCAAGACGGTGCCCCAAGTGGCTGGCTCCACTTCCACATCTATGTGGAGGTCCACATGGCGGTCATGACCAAGAGCGCACTATGCCAACGCCAGCCCCCAGCTGGGCGGAATCAGCGCCCTGCGACCACCGCCAATCTGGCCATGACCTTAGCTGTGGCTAATGCTGGAGCCCTACCCGTTTGGATGACCTTTAGCAACAGTACATCGAGGACCTCGCTGTACCCCAAGGGGCTGCGATGGAGGCCACGGCTGTACAAGCCTCCACACTTGGCTAGCAGGCGCACATGGCAGCCCTTCGGGCTTGGCTAGAGGAGCTACAAGCGACCATGCCTGTCGCACAACAATATGCGGGCATCATTGTTGCAACTCCCATGACGTTCGACGCTATGCCATCCCGCGCTCTAGGGGCCAGCAGGGGCATCGACTTCGCTACTCATTGTCCCCAAGCACCATCGATGGTTAGTCCACAAGTGCTAGAGCCTCGGGCCCATCGGCCTAAGGCTCCGCTCCTAGATTCCTACTCTCCCCTTCATGCAAGCCTGTAAGTCGTGCCCTTCCCAGACGGTTTCTGGACCAACAAGCTACTCAAGTTTTGAGGCGATTCGGATCCGGATGAGTTTGTTTGTGCGTACGCTCTTGCCATCGAGGCTAATAGGGGTAGGCATGCCACCATGGCCAAGTACTTTCCTCTTTCGTTGGAGGGAGTTTCCCTTCGATGGTTCTAGGCGATGGAGCCCTAGGTCATTTATGCCTTGTCCTAGATTCGAGATGCCTTCTGCAACAACTTCCATGGCACCTTCGTCAATTCGGTGACCTCTAGGAGCTTGTTCGCCATCAAGCAACAACCGGGTGAAATCCTCTGGGAGTATTTCTGGAGGTTTGCCCAACTCAAGGCCCAGATAAAAGGCATCTCGGAGTTGTTGGTCATTGATGCGGGTACCCAAGGTCTGGTCTTCGAGCCCCTCTTCGACTGATTACATCGATGCCTGGTACGTACGGTGAACGCCCTCATGTGCAAATTCGAGGAATACACCTGTGCTTAGGAAGAGCAGCTCCGTCAGAAGGCCATGAATGCTACTGTGGCCCCCCACATCGAGCCTGCAAGGCCAACCTTGCAAGCGGAGTCCTCACACGCTCCACCACCCCTTCGGCAAAAAGGGCTCTGAGGAAGCTGAGGACTCTGGAGCATGCTGCTCCTAGCAATGCCCGCGATGCAGCACCACAACATCGATCATGCACGAGGGGCTCCGGACCCACCCCGTTCTAGGGGGCGCAACTGAGGGCGCTCCGAATCCTTCCCTAGGTGACAGCATGCCCCGGACCAGCAACCAGAAGAAGGGTATTGGTGCACTCTGCACAGGGCTGGATGTGCCCACAATATCGAAGATTGCCGGACCCTCGTAACCTTCCAAGAGGAGTACCTTGGGAGGTAGACGGTGTGCGCAGCAGGGGAAGGATCGGCGACGAGTGGCTCAGGGGTCATAGGCCTATAGCAGGTCACCAGGTGGATTACCTGGCTTTACTAAACCCTCCTCAACGGGCTCTAACTCCTCCACCTCCGCCACCAATGGTCCAACAGATCAACATGGGGGACCATGCCAAGCAGGTGGTCCTTGCCATAACGGGAAGGGGATCCTCTGACAGCTCATTGAAGCGATAACAGCGAGACTACGAGCGTGGGGTCAACCATGTCGGGGCAACCTGCATCCACCACCAAATACCTGGATGGGCCGAAGCCTCTGTGACCTTCTTCTACGATGATACTGTGGGGGTGAACTTCCCCCACACCAGCCCTGGTCATAATGGTCAACATCGCCGATTTCAAAATTCGGAGGGTTCTAGTCGACGGGGGACGTTTCATAGATCTCCTCTTCGTACATGCCTTCTACCAGTCTGTATTCCGCAGGGCCAGCTCACTCCACCTCGGAGGCCCCTCGACGCCTTGGCTAGATAGAGCTTCTAGTCACCTTCGACGAGGGCTCCACCACTCGGACCAAGATGATCACGTTTGATGTTGTCGACATACTCTACGTGTACAATGTCATCCAAGGTCAGGGAGCCCTGAACAAATTCAGAGTGGTCTCCCATCACAATTACCTCTGCACAATATTGCCTGGACCATAGGGGCTGATCTCCATCTACGGTAATCAACACTTGGCTAGATGCATCAAATTCGGGCACCTTGCCCCACTCTACAGCCACCATGTACAAAATGTGGCTAAAGGGACCCTCAAAGGCCCCCCTCTGGTGTGCCTCAAGCACCGTGGCCCTCTGAAGCTCCAGCCGGAGGGGGGGGGCATCAAGCACGTCTTGTTGGGCATGGGGAATCCCAATTGAACCTTTCAGATCGGGGCGTACCTCACTCTGGATCAGGAAGCCTAGCTCATAGCTATCCTACAGGCCAATGTCGATGTTTTTGCATGGTCTCTGCAGGACGTCTCTAGAGTCGACTACCATATCATCGAGCACGCCCTTCGAGTCGACCCGTAGGCCCAGCCTGTACGCCAGGGGCTCGGCAAGCTGTCCTTCAATCGGGTGAAGGCTACGAAGGAGGAAGTCCAGAAGCTGCTAAAAGCCAATGTCATCAGGGAGGTCATCCATTCGATGTGGCTATCGAGCCTCGTCCTGGTCAAGAAGCCTAATGGGAAGTGGCACACGTGCATCAATTTCACGGCGCTAAACAAAGCCTGCCCTTGAGACCCATACCCACTCCCCCGCATGGACCAGCTAGTGGACTCCACTGCCGGCTGTGAGTTGTTGAGTTTCCTAGATGTATACTCCGGATACCACCAAGTGTGGATGGCCATGGAAAATGAAGGCAAAACTAGCTTCATTACCCCCTTCGGAGTGTACTGCTATGTTTGGATGCCCTTTGACCTCCGGAATACCAGAGCCACCTTCTCCTGCTTAGTGCGCAAAATCCTGGAAAAACAGTTAGGCTGCAATCTGGAAGCATATGTTGATGACATCATCATAAAAATCAAGATCCAAGCTAACCATGTCGCTGAACTTCAAGAAACCTTCAATAGCCTCCACGCCGCCAGCACGCGGCTCAATCCAGAGAAGTATGTCTTCGGCACCAAAGCTGGAAGGCCATTGGGGTACCTCTTATCCAGGAGAGGCAACGAGGCCAACCCATGCATGATTCGCACCATTGCAGAAATGGCACCCCCACCGATGCGAAGAGGGTCCAGCGCCTGGCTAGTCGCCTCACAGCCCTCAGCCGTTTCCTCACCATGTCCACCAAGCACAACCTTTCAAGTGGACGACGGAGTGCCAGGGCGCCTTCGAGGCCCTCAAGGCACACCTTTCCGACCTTAAGACACTTGCAATACTCCTCCTAGGCAAAGGACACCTCTTGTACTTTTCCACCTCCGCCTCCGTTGGAAGTGTCGTACTCATGCGGGAGGAGAATGAAGGCCACTCTATTAAGAGGGTGGCTTACTACATTTCGGAGGCCCTAGATGGGGCCAAGATGCACTACACGGAGCTCAAAAAATGTCATATGCCCTCCTAGTGGTCTCCCGCAAGCTCTAGCACTACTTCCTCTCTCACGAGATCATTGTACCAACCTCCATACCCACTGGGCGACATGTTCTATAATCGAGAGGCAACGAGATGCATAGGAAAGTGGGTTGCAGAACTAGCACCCTTCACGGTGAAGTTTGTGGCCCATACGGCCATCAAGTCGCATGTCCTGGCTAACTTCATCACCGAATGGATTCCCCCATTCGTAGGGCCCCCGGTGACCCCTACCCAAGATGTATGGATGATATACACTGATGGAGCATATGGGTACAATGGTGTGAGGGCCAGGGCAGTCTTCTTCTCCCCGGCTGGCCAGTGATCAACGATCGCCACCCACTTGGAGTTCAAGACCACCAACAACATCGCTGAGTATGAAGCCGTCCTCTTGGGGATCCACAAGGCTCGAGCCTTAGGAGCCACTGAACTCGTCGTAAAAACAGACTCGCAAGTTGTCACCGGACACATTGACATAAACTTCCAAGCTCACCATCTGGACCTGTTGAAGTACCTTGAAGCCATCCGCAGAGATGAAGGGTCCTTCCATGGCATCTCAGTGCAAAGCAAACCCTGCACGGATAACCATGAGGTCAATGTCCGAGCCAAAGCCGCTACTGTAAGCGGAGTCCTCCCCTTGGGAGCCTTCTTCGAAGTCATCAACAAGTTAGCGACAGGTATCTTCGATAGAGTTGCCGCTACCATCCTACCCATTGGACTCCATGACTAGAGGGCCTCCCTCCTTACCTTCCTCAACAGAACAGAGGAGCCTGAAGACCCCGACAAGCTCCACTGTATCGAATAGCGTGCTAGGGGCTACCTCCTGATTGACAGAGTCATTTACAAGGCTGGAGTCTGCACCCTCCTCCTATGTTATGTTTCCAAGGAGCAGAGGGCCGACCTCCTAAGAGAGGTTTATGAAGGACTCTGTGGCAGTCACCTTGCACCTCGTGCCCTTGTAGGCAAGGCACTCCGCCAGAGGCTATATTGGCCCACTGTCATGACAGATGTAGTGGAACTTGTTTGCACCTGCTAAGGAAGACAGTGGTTGGAGCGCCGAAGCCTCCAGCATCCAACTCCGTTGCAACCAATCGCTCCCATCTGGCCCCTGGCGTATTGAGAAATCGACTTGATCGGACCATTCCCTCACGCTAGGGGGAACTTATGATATGTAGTAGTGGGCTTGGAGTACTTCTCCAAGTGGGTCGAGGCTGAGCCCCTCATGGTGGTTACATCCAAGAACATCTATAAATTCTTTTAGAAAAATATCATATGCCGCTTTGGCATCCCACGATAGCTCACTATCGACAATGGGACACAATTTGACTCTGGAACATTTTGAGAGTTCTACGTCGAGGTCGACATTGAAATGTGCTTCGTCACAGTTCATCGCCCATAGTCCAACGAGAAAGTCGAGCGTGCCAACGACAACATCCTCTTAGGTCTGAACTGGCGCCTCGTTGGCCTCGTAAAAGGCCTCTAGCTTAAAGAGCTCCCAAAGGTGTTGTGGTCCCTCCGCACCACGGTCACCCACCCAACTGGGTTTACCCGCTTCTACCTCTTGTTTGGCAATGAGGCTATGACTCCAACAGAAATCAAGGGACACTCACTCTGGTTCCAGTTACCGAAGACCACTAGAGAAAGAGAAATATTCCTCAACCTTATAGAGGGCACAACTACATGCTATCCAAAACCTCGACCGCTACATCACCATAACTAAGCCCTCGTACAATCCCAAGGCCAGGTTACGAACCTTCAAACCCGAATACATAGTCCTTCGACGCGCACTAGCTCCGGGAAAACTTTGGAACAAATGGGAAGGCCCTTACCTCATCCTCAGGTCCAACAGGCTAGGCTCCTATCGCTTGGCAGACATGGAGGGGGCCACCTCAAGCACACCCACAATGTGGAGTTACTCCATAGGTATTACGTGTAGTCAACTCACCCCGCCTGCATGATGTAACCGAGGAACTAATATATGTATGCCACATGGTAGAAAACAAGTGTTCTAGAGAGAAATGATCAAAAGGAGATGGCTAAAAGATTCATATAAATCACCACGCTGGTGGTTTGTGCATCAAGAAGACACTTACATAAGCAGGTCAACCCTCCGAGTTCTTGGCTTTTGAGCAACAAAAATATCTATGAGGCCCTAATGGTGATGCAGTTACTTTAGACGCGTCTTGCCTTGGAGACTGATGTAGTAGCCGACCCCTAAGCCACTGTAGCCATCAGAAGACGAAGATGTATTGGGGGACTCCTCCTTGACCTCCTCCTTCGCCTTCTCCTCCCCCTTCTCCTCCTTGTCGGCCTCCTTTTGTAGGAGATCCCAGTCAATCTCCTCTTCATCATCAGAGATGTCGATGATTTCGACTAGAGAGACCGCTCAGGTTGGAGATGGGGGTGGAACAGTGGGAGGCACTCCTCTTTGCAAGCACGAAAGCACCAAGAGGGGAGCCAGCTCAGACCCTGGACGCGACCCTTGGGATTGCCCGCCCGAGGTGGCACTGCTGCAAGTGGAAACGACGCTAGTGTTAGGGTGCAGCCCTGGCAAAATGATCCCCTCCTAGAGTGGAAGGAGACGCCATGATCGAACTAAGGAGGATCGCTCTCTTACTCAAACATAGATGGCTAGCAAGGTAAAACTCTGCTTATAAAGGCCACCGGCTTGACCAGTGATTGGGAAGGCCAATCGAAGGAAATAGAATCGTCATGGGGAGAGTTCTACGCCTTTTTCATTTACTACCCTAGGGCGTGTGGCAATACCCCAGTCGGCCCTGCATACACATGGCTGCATCGTATGACCAATATCTATTTTTTTTGTACACACATCCCATCATAGTTTTGCTCAAATCGCTTTTGATGCGTGCAACGCAGTAATGAAATTGAACCATCCCAGGAGTCAGGCAGAAGCTGTTCCACTGGCATAGCCTCATCCCATGGTGTGGTCTCTGACATGCGGGGCTCATGGTAAGCCGGCCCACATAACAGTTACCACGTTGCAGTGCCAATACGACACGCAAATCTTGTTGGTGTCAGACGTTGCGTCATCATGTCTTGAAGCCAGAAAACACAGCATGATATCTCACCACCACATGACATCTCTACTGTGACGATTCAATTTTAGAAGACATGCCATCAAACAACTGACCGTCACCATCATGGGGCTACTGATGGCCCTGCCTCCATTGAGCCTCGCCACAGCCATCACCGAGGGGGTCATGGACCACCTCCCTAGGCCTTGCCAGCCCAGCCTTGCTATGAGGGCCCAAGGCACGCAAGCAACATCAATTGCATCAATAAGCCCATCACCATGGCACCCTCTACCACCTCGAAGGCCACAGGCCTCGGTCATATCGAGGTACAAACCCTCTGCAACCGGAGGCCACATGCCTCAATCGTGTCGAGGTCCGACCCTCCGCCATCTCGAAGGCCACATGCCTCGATCACGTTGAGGTACAAACCCTCCGCCACCTCGAAGGCCACATGCCTCGGTCGCATCAAGGTTAAAACCCTCTGCCACCGGAGGCCATAGACCTTAGTTGTGTCAAGGTCTAAACCCTTCGCCACCTTGAAGGCCACAAGCTTCGGTCGTATTGAGGTCCAAACCCTCCACCATCGAAGGCCACAGGCCTTGGTAGCGTCGAGGTCCAAACCCTCCGCCATTGGAGGCCACATGCCTTGGTTGTGTTAGGGTCCAAACCATCCGTTGGAGGCCACAGGCCTCGGTCGCGTCGAGGTCCAAACCCTCTGCAACCTCGAATGCCATAGGCCTTGGTCGCGTTAAGGTACAAACCCTCCACCACTGGGGCCATAGGCCTCGGTTGCATCGAGGTCCAAATCCTCCACCACCGGGGACCACAAGCCTCAGTCGCATCGAGATCCAAACCCTTCGTAACTAGAGGCCAAAAGGCCTCGATCCTGTCGAGATACAAACCCTCTGCCACCTCGAAGGCCACATGCCTTGGTCACGTTGAGGTACAAACCCTTCGCCACCGGAGGCTGAAGGCATCGGTCGCGTTAAGGTCCTAACTCTCCGCCACCTCGAAGGCCGTAGCCCTCAGTTGTGTATAGGTCTCCAGCCTCCGCCACTGTGAGTCTCAGGTTTCAGTTATGTCGAGGTACACACCCTGCACCACTGGCAACAATGAGCCCCCAAACCAAGGATTGTCAACCAAGTCACACCCAAGGCACCTAAGCGTCCATATGGTCGCACGCTGCGGCTGCAGTGTGCGAGGGGGCTAGGAAAAGGGATGCTTTTGGAGCGTCGGTACGAGCAAGATTAAAATGCAAGATGGGAGGCAAAGTCAATGTACAACAATGTTATTTGTACATAATGAGTGCAGAAACTATACTCAGCCTTGCACCTTACAATCAATCGAGTCCTAACAAGCGAGCTAAGCCACCACATCTCCTCGAAGTACCACGTGATACGGAGGACCATCTTTTCTCATCAGAGCTGACAGCCTTGCGACTGTAGTGGCGTGTGGAACAATGGCATGGGTACCCTCGGCGTGAAGACCTCCTTATGAAGATTAAGTCGCCCCAAGCCTGAGGAGATGAGTGTTCCACCTGGAAGGGCTAGGAGTAGAAGGCTGTAATGTCCAATTCCCTAGACAATGACTCCTCCTCCCTGGCCTCCTCATCTTCCATCTTGATCTGGGCCATGACGTCCTCAAAGATGTCCAATGGCACCATTTGTCAGGATTCCATGGGAGCACAAAGCGCCGAGAGTCATGCGGGCCAGTGGCATAAAAAAACCTTCACCACCCATCGATCCCTACAGAGGAGTCCTCCTGCTCTTCCTTGACCAAGATATCGGCAGCCACCTTCACGTCCAGACACCCTTGGGAATCACGAGGTAGGACGAAGCGCTCCCTCTGCACGGGAGGTAGCGTAGGCCTGAGAGATCGAGACACATCGGGCCCTCCACTAGAAGCAACAGCCCTAGCACTTGGGAAAGTCCTATTTGCTGTGGGTCGCTAGACCTGTATGAGCAAATCCTACTCAAGAGTTAGCTGTGTGGCACACACATTCTAGCATAACACATAGATAATTTGATAAAAGCTCGAAGGAGGCATAGCTATGCAAAGTTCAATGAACAAGTCAAGATACATGGAGCCCCCCCCCCCCTAGCAGGAAAGAAGATAAACAAAAAAAAGCAAAGCCTACTCAGCGCTACACCTCAGAAGGCTGATCCTACAAAGCATCGCCTGCGTGCGGAGGCTGTTCCCGCTGAGCAATGTCCGAAAGAGGAGGCCACCTGGAGGTGGCAGGTTGCCTAGGGAGGCATCAAGGCATGGAGTTTGACATCCCGTAGAGGTGTCTGAACATGGAGCCCCTCGGGGTGCTCAACTTCATGAGCTTGGCTATGAAACTCAACGTCGTGGGTCGGCCCTGCTTCGCCCATACTCCTTGGAAGAAGCTATCCAAAGAGGCTCGGGTCTCCACAGGAGGCACCTCGGGCCAAAGGCCTTTGACCTCAGAGTCAAGTGCTGGCTACCCTAGCATTTCAAATTGGTGGAGTCCAGCGTGGTGCAATAGCAACAACTGAAATGCTGAGGCCATCCATACGCTAGTCATCACCTGTATGGCTACCTGGAGCCAGTGGAGCATCGGGCCTAGAACTTCTAGGCCGGAGGGCAAAGGTGGGCCTTTGGACCCAAGGCCACCAAAGCACTCTCAATGGTGCAGGCAACCTTTGTCGCTCGCTCGGCCAGCCTTTGGTGCTCCACGTGCAGTGCCTTCTCTGCCGCCTGGGCTTCCCGCTCCTCTTACTGAGCTGTGGACGCCGTGATGCGGAGGTCCCAGGCTTCACCCTCGATGGCCATGCGTCCCGTGGTGGCCATGTCGATAGATGCCTCCGTAATCAAGTGGACTTCAACAGCATCCTGAGCCACGGCCTCTGCACGCTCCTGATGCATCATCTCCTCCTGCAGATGACCTTCCACAGCCTCCACTCACCTCACGACCTCCTCCAGGTCACGACGGAGCGTTGCTGAGCAGTGTCTTGGGCCACCACGAGGGCCTATCATTGCAAACAGCCTAGCCCCTTCTCTAAGAGTAGTTGCTATGAAGCACAACGGAGAAAAGATAATGCTAGCAGCCCTAAGACCGTGAAACACAAGGGAGAATTGTGTTGCTTTGATGAGTGATTGATGGATTTGTTGATTTGGAGCTTTCAGTTTGTATAGCATGTTTCAATTGTGCCTGATTATGTTTATGGTTAACCAGGAGTGAAAATAGAGTTTGGCAGAGAGACACATTTCCTGGCTCATGATGTGACACGGTGGTCAGCTGCAAGGCGGTGAAGGGCTAGTGGAGGCTTGGTGCCGACAGACTGTGCTAGGCCGGGTGGAGCCATGGGCGATCTGCAGTGCTCACATGGAGGGCGCAAGAAAACATGGTGGGAAGAAAAGGTGATGAAGAGGGCATTAACCAAGTCAAGGCAGAAAGGCGATGGCAAGTCAAGAGGCGGCCTGGTAGCGAGAGTGCAAAGACTTGAAGGTGTCAAATGTCATGGTGGAGGTCAGACATGTGTCGACATCGAGGAGTAATGCTTGGAGAAGCATGAAAGGTAGTTTTTTTGGTTTCTCTTCAAAACTGGAGGTGGAGTTAGAGGATGCATGGCATCATCATGAAGCTTGCGTGAATATGAAGTAGAGTCATGAAGGTGTTGGGTCCATCAAATGGACAACAACAGAGTTGGACCATTTTGCCCTTCGGGGATAATATCTATGTATTAGTCTTTAGGGGCATTTTGGGAATTATCCATTTGCCTATATATATGGGAGAGGGCTGGTGCAAATTGACCTCTCCAGAATCTATTTTCATTTGGATATTTTTTAGGCTTGGTTAGAGTTTTAAAGAGAGAAGTTAGGGTTCATAGTTCTAAACTTAATCTTATCAAGAGTTGGAGGATGAAGGGTGGCTACCAAGCCATGTATATATGAATATTGCTATATTATTATTTCTATTCATCAGTTGTTTAACAAATTTGTGATGTTGTTGATCTCCCTCCTTTTAATCTCTTGTTCTTGAAGATTTGGTTAATTTTTCACTCTACGCTTTTGGTAGTGATTTCGAGTGATTTTGTTGGGGAAAAGGTTGCTAGGACATATGTGAGAACATCTAGAGTTATTCCAAAATGATTTCCTTACACGAGCACCTTTTAGTTATTTTTCTCTAAAATTTCCCTCTCTGTGTGATTTTAGTCAAATCCACGAAATCGAGGATGAATTCTTGATCTCTTGGATAAAGATTCACCATGTATGTGAGAAGTTTTGGCTAAAGTTTTGCTAGATTTGGACCACATTTGGTTGATTTTCAAGTTTAGATTTTAAGTTCTGAGCTGTTGTTTTTCAGTTATGCTATCAGTTCAGAGCTTCCGGTCTGATCCTAAACATTCATTAACTGTGTTTTCAGCAACCAGATCTTTTTCGAACTTTCCTGTAGGTCGATGCACTGGTCGGTGTACTATTCATCTGGTCAGAGTTACTGTTTATCGGTACTGGTCGGAATTAGAGGTACTGTTCATCAGTACTGATCGGATTACCGTTCATCAGTATTGGTCGAAGAACTTTTGCTGGTCACTGTGAGCACACTTTTGTGTTGTTTTCGCTGTGCATGTTGTTGCACTTAGTAATGATTCATTTTTGAGGTGCGTTGGGTTCGAATTGGACATAGACCTTATGCTTACAGAAGAATTTTAAAGGCTCCTATTTACCCCTTCTAGTTGCCATTCTGACCCTTCAATTGGCATTAGAACCTAGTCAAGGATCACCACACCTTTATCGGCTTTGTGATCCAAGAAGGCAACAATAGAACGAGGAAGCAAAGTTTCATATTTCGATGGTTCTGACAATGCCTACTAGAAAACTTGCATGGGATCCTACCTTGAAAGCCAAGGATCTATAGTGCGAAGTGTAGTTCAAAGCGCTCAATTTATTGTTCTCGATGTTCGTATTAGCTAAGCTCATGTTGATGAGTTTGAAGCTAATAGCAAGGCGAGAAACATTTTTTTCTCTAACTTGAGTCGCTCTAAGTTTGATCATGTCTATGATCTTACTACTGCTTATGCTATTTGGACATGATTGCAAAACTTCCGCGAGGGAACTACACAGGTTAAGATCAGGTTGTTCGATACATACCAAAGAGAGTATGAGAACTTTAGGCTGCAATTTGCAAAGTAGACCAAACAATGTAACTTGTCCACCATTGATCATCCTCACACGTCATGTAGGTCTTCAGACAAGTGCTGCGGTTAGAAGGTTTCGTTGGCATCCACACGCTCTAGCTGATATTCGGGTCGAGCGAACGCGCGGTGGTCAAGCTGGACTACAACGGGCAGCCGGCTTGCCTGGCGCAATCGCTGCAGCTTCACATACAGATGGCGGTGTGTGGCGGGTTGCAGCATGTTCAGAGCAGAGGACTCCAACACTCACCAGCATCTCTGCGAGTTCACAGGCCTTGATATTGACATGCCAATCTAAGATCACTACCTCTGAACTCATTTGTGTCATTTGATTTGGCTGTATGAAGATGAGCGCCTTGTTCTTCTCTCACGACAGGTCTGCGATATTGTTGATAGGGTGTTTGTTGCTATCTTTTGATCATCTCAACAAGAACTGCGCCAAGGAGCTTGAAGCCATCCAGAGACAGTACCCTTTCAAACCACTAACAGTACGAATGCCTATATAGTATCCGAGATTCAGATGCAAGATCAATTGGAACTTGGAACATGCATTTCTGTATGGTTACTTCAGATTGTACAATCAAAAATATTTGTCGAGGACTCGTAATCATATATTAATGCTAACATTAACTGATCGAACATGATGCTTGCAGTACTTGCAGACAATTATGCATTGACTACGATGAAGGCATCCGAATGCTGATGGTGCCTCATCTCCTCTCATGTCCAGTGGAATTAAATTTGGCAGTGATCGGATTTTTAAACGGAAATGTGAATTGTTTCTCTTCCTATAGTTGCACATGTGTTATATACTTGGAATCAATCAAGTAGATAGCAATCCGAAAAAATATGGAAGACAATAATGAAAGATTGAATGTATTTTTAGAATGTATGGAAGATAAATATTAGACATCTAGGTATGTAAGATAAATGACGAAAGATTAAACGTATTTTTAAAAAGGGAAATATGATCTAACTTTATACGGTGATCGTTTGATCAACTCAGACAGATAATGAATATCTTTCAGATCATCGGGAGTATATATATATAGACTATGTTTGGTTTTCCTTCTTGTGTAAAAAGAACTTTGGTTAATTATTGTCTATTTATTTTATACTTTTTCTTCTTAGAACCAATTGGTATGATTTGGCAATTAAGAATGTGCTGTTATGTAGGAGTATGAGATAAATATTTCTTAATATTAGAATTTTTCTTTCCCTGACTGAACGATGGTCTAAACAGGTGGATCACATATTGATAGCAAGAGGAGAAAAATTGGACACTCTTTTTCCAGATGATTTCTTAAAGCAATCACCGGGATGCTATATTTAGAATCTCTTACAACGCAAGAACATTATACTAATCTCTAATATATAAAGTACGAGTTGGTTACTACGTGAATCCTCCCTTCTTCACTCTCACCTAATAAATAATCGTAAAGAACTATTATCTAATAAAAAACCAAGCCTCTACCTAGAAAAAACCAACCTACACCTTATCCTTCCCCGTTGAACCTGCATAACCGTGCCTCCCTATCCAGTGGATGTTTGGATTAAAGCCTCAACATGCCACACTTCAGGTTAGCCGTGCAACACTAGTTTAGCCTACCATTTGTTTTACTTCCAAACTTTAAGATGCCCTAAGAAGTTAGGCACCAACTAGTAGCTTTGACAAAGAAATTTTTGCTGTAGTCGTGATGTTGAAATCTGGCGCCATCACTTGGCCATGCATGCGCGCGGAGGGAAGAAACGTGCTAGCGTCACCGTCCCAGAAAATATTGGCGCGCAGTGGAGCAGAGTTACGGGAAAACTCCAACGTGGCCCTTTTCTTTGCCTCTCGAGCAGATCCATCCACTCTCTCACTCTCCCCTGAGAGAAACTATCCAAATAGTATTCTAATTAATCATTAAGTCGATCATTTTTTTTATCACGACTACAAAGATTAATCAGAATACCATCCCGGTAGTCCTGGTATATGTTTTGTGTTAAAGATCGGAAAACATACCTTTCCAACATAAAACATCACAACATAGCTTAATAGAGAGCAAGTAATTAAGATTATATTACAAGCTCTTAGAGGACCATCATGTATAACGATTTACAACAAAATATTAGAGAAAGCACGTAGCGAAAAGTAACAACTATGAACAACAAAAGCTAAGTGAAGCTATATGCCCTTAGACTCCATCCAAAAGCACGCAAATCGAGTAGTTTGCACTACTCATTCCCGTCACCTACATCGGCGGGCGTGAAGTAGCCAAACACGAGCTCCTCCTCACCTGTGGAACCTGAAAGAGCAGCATGAGTACTAAGGCACTCGCAAGACTTAATCCATAATGGGTACGTATAATAACCCGACTCCAAGGATTATGAATTTAAGTCATTAGCAAGGAGTAGGCTATAAGGTTAAGTAAATTCATAAGTATAAGCAACCTAGACACCTATGTGTAAGCATCTATACTTAACCAAAAGTACCTTCCTAACCTGTAACCAACAATTTGAACATAAATTTAACTGGAACCATCTCATATAATCAATAATCATAAACAACCATTCCCAATATACCATTCCATATCATACATCCCTAAATTTAGAAACTCTACGATCGATGCAAATGAACATAAGCATGCTCATGACCAAGAGCGTGAAAATTCAAATTATTTTTTTCACTATGCAGAGGGTACTTCTTTACCTACACAACTCGAGGAACAGTCAGCTCACATGTCCACATAGGCCCAAGTAAGGACGTACTCATGTCAACTATTCCCAATAAACCCCAACCGTTTGATCATGAGTTGATAGGTGCGGGGGTCATCTAAAACTATTGTCGAAGCAAACATGATACCCCTACAAGCCTATTGTGCACATGGCACCATCGACTAGCACGCCAAAAGGTCACAGCTACAAAGGTATTTAGCTTATCGTTCCCATATACGACATGTAGTAAGTACGAAAAGTGTTAAAACGAACTGGACTAACAGATGGTGCTTAAACGATGCAAGCGGTCTATGACATCCGGGTTACTCTCCTGAACTACACCGAGGAGCTCCTCCGGTGCAGAAGATACCCCTAGCACCGCCCACATCTCGCCTCATCCTCACATCTCATGCAACCCACATCATTGTCATTGTGTTTGTAAACAACAAGTAAACCCTAAGCTCACAAATAATGATTGCACCATCGCTCGACTTCTACCGGGGACATATGCATTACTAAGCATTTCGAATAACTCTTAAGTTAGACACCAACAATGTTATCAAGACTACAAGGATATGGATAATCAACAACCCAAGGTAGAGGTAATGTAATTCAATATAGGTTCTACCCATATGAACTCGACATCGACTTGCTAACCATGCAATGGTACATAAGCAATAACTTATCAATTTAGACTCCATTCAATTCAAACAAAGGTAGAATATGCTTAGATGCTTGTCTTGATGCTCTAGCGGTTGCCTGATACTGCCCGCACAACACTTGTAGAACTCAGGTAGCTCGGCGTCGCCTTCACTCGCTTGGACCGTCGGCATAACACTCTCTAAACGAATCAAGAATGCATTGCATAAATAATCAAATGATGAAAAAGTGTGCATATGATACATGCTTGAATATTAATAGAGCGTCATGTTTTGAAAACATTTGCAAAAGACCGCTAAAAGATTAGGATTTCAAATTTTGAAACCCCGGACAAGGTAACTTAAGTACATACAGCCTTGAATGGCTGGCGGTCAGACCGACGTGAAAGTGGCGGTCTGACCATCAACATGCAAAAGGTTTTGGCATATGGCGGTCAAACCAATGGTATGTCGGTGGTCAGATCGATCTGGATGGTGGTCAGACCAAGAGACTCTACCGGTAGCACCTTTCAAAGGTCACTGATAAAGGTTCCAGTTATACTTTTGACCATGAAGGGTACCGACACGCTCTATGGGACTAGTAGAGTGCTTCTAAGGTGATCTAGGCTCACTGGGCTATACTCAAAACACCCCATGAGGGAGCTCTAGGCTAGGGTTAACTTAGGTCTAAATGGAATAGGGATCGACTCGAGCTCAGGAACGACGAAAAAATGGTAGAGGATGGCTCATCTTAGTGTAGAGAAGCTTTCTATTAGAGGGGTTCATTCCGAAGAAGCTCCGATTTGGAAATCAGGCTCTCGGGTGATGTAAGGTCTTGAGGTGGATGAACGCGCATAGGAACACCCCAGATAAAGAGGATGAAGGGGATGAGCTCGAGGAAGCTTTTAGGGGGTCTCTCCCTCCCTCTTGGTGTGGGTGAAGGAGTGAATGAGAGTGAGAGTGTGAGAGGGAGTGAGTGTGAGAGAGTTGGCCGATTTCCTTAAGTGGAACCTCTGCGCTGTGGCGGTCAGACCATGGGAAGGGTCGGTCAGACAACGGGAAGCCCGCGTGGCTATCCCCTGGCAGTCAGACCGTGAGGAATCCTTGTTAGACTGTGAGAGGGATCCTTTGCTGACTTTTCCTAAATTTTCCCCTCTTTTCTTTCTTCTTTCTTTTCTTTTTTTCCAAACCATTTCCGCTCCTCAAAATATCTAAAATAATAATTTATTGCATAAGACATTACACCGTGACAATTATATATACCTAATTATGTAATTAGCATTTTGGGATGTGAAAAACCTTCTCCCTTAAAAAGAATCTCATCTCGAGATTCGGCAAACTAAGGGAGAAAGTGACGGTGGTGGAACGGAAAAGACTTTTCCATAAATAGAAACAAACCTCGTCGAAATTCATTGATGGAATGAAAAGACAACTATTGGACCTTCACAAGAGCTGGCGGTCAGACTGCAGCTAGGCTCGGCTAGACCACAACTCGGTTAGACCACAGAAATAGCTGTTAGACCAAAATCTATACAAAGTGTTTTAGGCTCTAGCGGTTGGACTGACGTTACATTGGCAGTCAGACCGCTGACCAGCGGTCAGACCACGAGCCTTGGGTGGTCAGACCGCCCAGGAACAGAGAGCCTTTGGGTTCCAAACACCTTTGGCGGTTAGACCGGCAGACCAACAGAGGTCAGACCGCCATGAGTATGGTTCTTCTGGTTGGATAGTTTCTAAGCACAATCCTTTGGGACTAAACTCTCTATTCAACATGGTGATGATTAGATACATGTGAGATGCTCCAATATGCAAAAATTACAATGATATTTACAAGTTCTCAAAAAGTTCGGGATATTTGGAGTGGATTTTATCCTCATGCTTCCAAGTTGCTTCATCCTTGGTGTAGTTGCTCCATTATACTTTGATGAACTTAATAGAGTGTCGTCGAGTCTTGCGTTCTACTTCATCCAAGATTCAAATTGGTAGCTCGCAATATGAGAGATCCGGTTGCAATTCTTGATTTGTAACCGCAATGACTTCGGTTGCAATTCGAAGGTATTTTTTCAGTTGCGATACATGAAACACATTGTGGATAGTGGAGAGGGATGGAGGCAAGTCCAATTGGTAGGCCACCTCTCCACACCGAGCAATGATTTGGAAAGATCCAACATAACGAGACACCAACTTCCCTTGGACTTAAAAGCGTCAAACCCCTCTGAGAGGCGATACCTTGAGATATACAAGGTCTCCAATATCAAAGACAATTTCTTATCGGTGGTGGTCCACATAGCTCTTCTGGAGGGACTGAGCCATGAGGAGACACTTGCGAATATCCCGCATATGCTCTTCTGCCTTTTTGACCAAATCCAGACCTATAAAAGCCCTTTTACCAGATTTAGACTAGTTCAATGGTGTTTGGCATCTTCGGCCATAGAGAGCTTCAAATGTCGACATTCCAATACTCGACTAATAACTGTTGTTGTAGGAGAACTCGGTGAATGAAAAGAAAATTTTCCACTTCTTTCCATATGTGAGAGCACAAGCTCGCAACATATCTTCTAGAACCTGATTCATCCTCTCGGTTTGGTGCTATAGAAGAGCTTGGTTCCTATAGCTTTATGAATGCTCCTCTAGAAATGTGAGGTAAACTGAGTGCCTCGATCAGAGATGATCTTCTTCAAAATTCCATGAAGGCAAACAAGCTAAGTGAGGTACAACTCTGCATATTTCTTGACTGAATACGTGGTCATGATAGGAAAGAAATGAGCGGACTTAGTCAACCGGTCCACAATGACCCAAATTGAGTCATATCCATGGGAGGTCTTCGGCAACACGGTAATGAAGTCCATTTTGATCTCCTCCCATTTCCAGGAGGGAATAGGCAAGGGATGAAGCATACCGGCTGACTTGAGGTGCTCAGCCTTCACTCTTTGGAAGACATCACACTCAACAACATATCGAGCAATTTCTCGCTTAATGCGAGTCCACCAGAATCTTAGATTGAGGTGTTGGTACATCTTGGTATATCCCGGATGAATGGACAACAACGAACCATGAGATTCTCCAGAAGTTTCTTTCTTGGCGTATCAACCTTTGGAACCACTAGCCTCTTCGCAAATCATAAGACATTCTGATCATCTTCAAAAAAACATGTGGTCTTGCGTTCCTTCATTTTCTCTCGGATTCGGGTCATGTCCTTGTCATCCTTTTGAGCTTTCTTGATCTCATATAAGAGGGTGGATTTGATCTCCAACTTTGCAAGAAATCCCTTGGGAACTATTTCGAGTTCAAGCCTTCAAAATTCATCACAAAGTGTGGCATTTCCAGGCTTAACCATAAGACAATTGCATCGAGCCTTTCGACTCAGTGCATTGGCGACCACATTCACCATGTCAGGATGATAATGAACTTCTAGCCCATAGTATTTGATTAACTCAAGTCATCTTCTCCGTCTCATATTCAGATCGGCTTGAGTGAAAATGTATTTGAGACTTTTATGATCTATATAGATACGTTATAGATTTCCTAGCAAGTGGCACCAAATCTTTGAGGCACGCACAACTGTCGTAAGCTCTAAACCATGGGTTGGGTAGTTCTCCTCATGCCGCTTCAACTGGCATGAAGCGTATGCCACAACTCAGCCTTCTTGCATGAGGACACATCCGATGTCTATGCAGGAAGCATCACAATAGATGTCAAAACCCTTATCCACTTCAGGCTGAGCAAGAACAGGAGCAATCGTAAGCAGTTCCTTTAAGGTCTAGAAAGCTGACTCACACTCATTCGAGCATTCAAAAACACTCTCTTGCTTCAATAGCTTAGTCATAGGCTTGGATATTTTGGAGAAATTCTCAATGAACCAGCGGTAATAACCCGCGAGTCAGAGAAAACACCAGATGTCGATGACTTCTTGGGTTGAACCCAATTAAGAACTTCTTGCACCTTGCTCGGGTTAACGGTAACACCATTCTCAGATAAAATATGCCCTAGAAAAGCGACTTCTTTAAGCCAGAACTCGCACTTGCTGAACTTGGCATAGAGTTGGTGATCTTGAAGTCAGCCAAGAACAACACAGAGATGCTCAGAATGTTCTTTTTCAGTCTTGGAGTATATGAGAATCATCAATAAAAACTATGACAAACTTGTTGAGTTCCTCTATGAAGATTGTGTTCATTAGATACATGAAGAATGCCGGTGCATTAGTTAATCCAATGGACATGACGATGAACTCATAAAGCCTATAATGGGCAGAGAAGGCACTCTTTGGAATATCCTCTAGTCGGATCTTGATTTGGAGATAGCCCAATCTCAAATCAATTTTACAGAAAACTCAGGTACCGGTCAATTGATCAAACAGAATATCGATCTGAAGAATTGGATACTTGTTCTTGACGGTGACCTTATTCAACGAACGGTAATCAACACACATCCAAAGAGTTTGCTCATTTTTCTTCACAAAGAGCGTCGGGCATCCCCAGGGTGAGAAGATTGGATGGATGAAACCCTTTGAGAGCAACTCCTGAAGCTGCTTCTTCAATTCTGCTAATTCATTTGGTGACATCCAATAAGACCTCTTCGAAATTAGGGTCGTACCGAGCAAAAGATCAATAGAGAATTCTACTACTTTATCGGGTGGCATTCATGGCAATTCATTTAGGAAGATATCAGGAAACTCACACACGAAGAAAATGTTTAGGAGACCCATGACTGTGACAACCTTCAGGGCATAAAGGCAAGGATTAACTTCCTTAAGCTTCAAATGGACTTGGGTGCCAGACATGTCATTCAGAGTGACAGTCCTATGAGCACAATCAATGATGGTCTTATTCTTGGCAAACCAATTCATTCCTAATATGATATTCACTCCTCTAGTATCAAGCAAAATAATGATTGTAGAAAACTGAACTCCCTCAATGAGAATCTCGGCCAAAGAAACGACTCGGTTGGTTTGCAATCGAGCACTCGGCATCAATATAATAAGGGGTAGGTAGTGTCTTGGTGATCATGTTGTGACTTAAGACATAAATCTCCTTGCCAAATGAATGAGATGCACCAGAATCTAAAAGCACAATTGCAGGGTAAGAATTCACAAGCAACATACCGATCAATATGTCGTCTCCCTCATGAGCTTCCTTGGCGGTAGTGTAATTGACTCGACCGCGTTTGGGAACTTGCGCAGCCTTGGAGGCTTGGGGAGGCGATTGAGCTGACAGTGATGACCTTGGAGCAGTCAGCATGGCTCCCGGCTTCAGGAAATGGCAATCCCATGCATAATGACTGATACGGACACAATTGTAACACGAGCTGGTAGGACCACCTATCACACTCCCCTGAGAATCGACGGGTCTTGGAAGCTGCCCTTGCGGAGCGGAGAAAGATGGACATCACACTATCCACATTGGCCGTGGAGCAGTCGAAGCCAACATGTGAGATGGAGGAGGTTAACTCTCCATCCGTGTATATTGAGAGCTCCCACCCATGGAAGGCAACAGAACCCTCTTAATTTTGCTGAGTACTGTTCATTCATCCGGTGAAGAGTTTTTCCACGTTGCTACTGTGGTAGAGCTGGACAGCTTGCTATCCTCTTAAGGGCGACAAGGACTGATCACTTTATAAGAGGGGGATAGATGTCTATCTTGCAAATCTTTACACTAGGACCTATTTATTTAATATTTTAAGTTAAAAATAAAAAAATAAAAAGCTCGAAAGTCGATTGCCTACCCATCTTTCGGCCCGGCCCGCTTATGCAAGCCAACCCAACCCAACCGTGCAGACAGCCACGGACGACCCAGATCGAGCGTCGCCGAACCCACCCGTCCACTCCTCCTCCCCCTCTCTCAGCCCGCCCACCCTATATAAATTCCACCCATCTCCCCACGCCGCGCCCTCTCGCCCAGAACCCTAGCCCTCGCGCCGCCGCAAGCGCTCGAGCTCCTCGCCGCCCGCGGGCTCGCGCTGCCGCAACGCAACCATGAAGGTACCCGCGCAGTTTCTCGATCTTCTGGTGTGCTCAGATTGGGAGTTCCTGGCTGTTTGGTGTCTCATTCGATCCGTGTGGCCTTTTTGTTTTTGCGTTGCGTTGGTGGTTTCAGTTCAACATCGCGAACCCGACCACCGGGTGCCAGAAGAAGCTCGAGATCGATGACGACCAGAAGCTGTGAGTTTCCCATTCCGCCTCCTACTACACTCGCATAGTCGCTGTGCTCGTTCGTTTCCTTCAGATCTGTGGTAGCGGCCTGTGGCTGTGACCTACTACCGTTTAATTCGGATGTAGGTGAAAGGCGAATTAGTGTCAAAACCCTTGTTTTAGCGTGCAGTTCCTTTGCTAATTGGACCGCGTAGATTCATTTCATTTGATGGCCAATTGTTAGCCTGTTGAATTTGTACCTGCTGTTGTGCTTTTTGCTTATTGATATAGTATTGGTTGCTAGTACGTTGTGGTACGCTTATTTGTCATAGATGTTGGAAATTAGCAAGGATCCATCACAAGTTAATCTGCAGTTTTGAATTTGTTGATTGTTGAAAGATAGTTCAACATTTTGAACAATAGCTGTTTGAATTTCAGAGCAAGTTATCTTTTGTTAGTATGTTTGTGGTACGCTATACCTTAAATTGTCCGGTTTTGTTCTAAATTTTTTTCTAGACTGTTGCAGTAAGGTCAGGAGTGTATTGTTTGTTTTTCTTATTTTCTGTCAAAGTTGTTCAATCCTTTTGTAATAATTGGCCCTCATTAGTACTGACGTGTCTTTAGTGAACTATAGAAAAATATTGTGAATATGATTAAAATTACTGTTTAAGCCTGTTCACTGAGGTGTAGGAAGTTTTATGTTCGGGCCAAAAGAACCAAATGGTTTTGGAACTTAGGTGCTAATTGTTATTCTTAAAATTCAGAAGTACACTTCCAAAACCAAAATGATAGCAGGCCATTTGGTTGTTCTTTGATATATTTTTATGCGATTGCCTTGCTTCTCTTCTCTACATTTTGAGTTGACAGAAAATTGTGTGTTTAAATTATTGACAGAAAATTGTGTTTTTAAATTATTTACAGAAAATTGTGTGTTTATATTATGTTGTGACTACTTCACATATGCTGTTTCCTGCTGCTCTGCTTCTGTATATGTATATGCAATATTTCTTTATGCTGTTTATTCAGATAGCTATTGCCTTTGTATCAACTACAGGCGTGCCTTTTATGACAAAAGAATCTCCCAGGAAGTCAGTGGTGATGCTCTTGGCGAGGTAATCTCCTGATATATGTATTCATGACCCTAATCCTTTCACTGATTTTATGCTCAGATATATGTATATGCAATATTTCTTGGTTTTGCAGGAATTCAAGGGTTACATCTTCAAGATTATGGGTGGTTGTGACAAACAAGGCTTCCCAATGAAGCAAGGAGTGCTAACCTCTGGGCGGGTCCGCCTTCTGCTCCACAGGGGTAAGAGACTTCTTCTATTTCGACAGTACAGTTAACTGACCTGCAGCTCTTTGTTGTCTTGCGCTGAGTTAACTGATCATTTGGTACGAATTCTGCAGGCACTCCCTGCTTCCGTGGGTATGGCAGGCGTGATGGTGAGCGCCGGAGGAAGTCGGTCCGTGGTTGCATTGTCAGCCAAGACCTATCTGTTATCAACTTAGTGATTGTCAAGAAGGGTGAGAACGATTTGCCTGGCTTGACTGACACTGAAAAGCCCAGGATGAGGGGTCCAAAGAGGGCCTCAAAGATCAGAAAGCTCTTCAACCTTGCCAAGGATGATGATGTACGCAAGTATGTCAACACATACCGCAGGACATTCACTACCAAGAATGGTGAGCATACCTGTGATAAGTTGTTTGCTATCTTAGTTTATATTTCTTCACTCCACTGTGCCTGTTGTTGTCATTGCATTGGTCACTGTTAACATTTCCCTTTGGAAATAAGGCTTACAGGCTCCGATTAAATTGTCACGGCGCTTGCATGTCATGACAGTTGTATTTGTTATCTTGACTGATTAATTTTTTTATTAGAATCATCAATGTCCATATTGTGCCTGGAGTTGTCTGATTATAGCTTTCTGTTACATAATGGTAATTTCTATTGCAGGCAAGAAGGTGAGCAAAGCTCCCAAGATCCAGCGGCTTGTGACTCCGCAGACCCTCCAGAGGAAGCGTGCCAGAATTGCAGAGAAGAAGAAGAGGATAGCCAAGAAGAAGTCCGAGGCCGCCGAGTACCAGAAGCTGCTCGCCCAGAGGCTCAAGGAGCAGAGGGAGCGCCGCAGCGAGAGCTTGGCCAAGAGGAGGTCCAAGCTTTCTGCCGCTGCCAAGGCCTCCGCCACCACCTCCGCCTAAGAATGTTCAGATGCTTGTTGTTTTAAGGCGCTTCCTCTCTAAGTTTATACCTGATGAACGGATGCACTGTGTTTGATGATCAGTAGAACCTCTGCTTTTTATCCTTCTAGTGGAATTGGTACAATTTTGCATGAACATGGTACAGGCTTGTTTGAGCTTTTCGAGTACCAGAGGTTTACTATGTTCCTTTCTCCAAACTCGGATTTACATTGTCTGATAGAGTTGTCACATATCCGCCGCGCGGCGTAAAACATCTCGATGGATTCCCTACCACACACCCAACCGTATTTACATAACTACTCTGCTGACAGATTATTGGAATGCCAGAGGTGAACCATTTAAACAATCGCCATAAGTTAGTGTACTGAAACCAAGATGAGCTCTAATTAAGTATGAAAACAGATGGGAACGGTTAAGAAAAGCTCCTGACTATTTTTACTTTCACATTCTCTCTAAAACGGCATGGGAAACAAGAAAGCTAGAAGTGAAAATGAACTCGGATCCGTTGGACATTAGAAAACGGACCAATCGGAGTGGAAATATGTCAATATATGAATACCAAAGCACGGAACCATAACATTAAATGTGTGACTTGCACATGTAGATATATTCATATTAGCCCACAAGCACATATGAGTTACAGTAAATCCATCATCTATGCATGACAACATGTATAAGTTTGATCACAGAAGTATTTAAGGGCAAAAATTCAAAATTAGATAATATAAGTGTATTTGCCGAAATAGATAATATATAGTCATATTTACTAATTTAGCATCCGTATTCGGCACATGGTGTACCGGTAAATCGTGTATCCAAAAAACCATGTTCAGCACACCGTGTGCCGAATATGGACCGTATTCGGCACACCATGTGCTGAATATAGGCTACAGTGCCGTATTCGGCACATGGTGTGCCGAAAATGGTTTTTCCTGCTGCTTTCTTTTGCGTGTATTGTTATTTCATGTAATTGCTAAATATGGTCATGCCGGGCTGCGGTTTGATTATGTCATTTGATACCGACATGTTGTTATTTCATGTAATTGACAACTTTCAACCAAATTTGAAATTATTTGCTAATTTAACTGTCATTTGATGCCGTTTTGTTGGCATTTCATGTAATTGGCAACTTTCAACAAAATTTAAAATTATTTGCCGATGTGTTGTCATTTCATGTAATTGCCAACTTTCAACAAAATTTGAAATTATTTGCTAATTTAACTGTACATTTCAAAATTCATAATTCACCATGCATGTAGTCTCTAAGGTGGTGGATAAACTTAACACTTAGGTATGTTTGAACATGCACAATTTAAAATGTAGCAGTGACAACATTCACCCTTGTATCATTGATCATTTCAAGATAGCGGTGGAAAGTAACGACGTAAATTAGCGAAAGAATGTCAGTTGTGCCAGTCAAGGCTATTAGGGTAAGATGGTTGTCATCTCCGAGGTGGTGGTTGGAAGTTGTGGAAGTCAAGGCCATCATCTTCATGGTCATCAATGTCCTCCGGAGATGTAGGTCTCGGAGGGAGGGGTCGTTGTGGCATGAAATCATCGTCGTCGTCGTCATCTTGAGCTATCACGGTAGAATCACGTCCTATTTCCTTGTTGGTTGGACACCATGTCGATGTGGTGTGCGAACATCCTCTTGTAGTGTTCGTTGAAACTTCTCCTGTATGGCTGTTGGAACGTCGAGGCATCGATGGTATGAAATTACCGTCCTCATCAGCCTCGTCATTTTCAGGTAGAATAGTAGAGGGCGCCTTTATACCCCTTAGGTTTGCTGATCTTCGTCGTCTTCTATGCGAACCTAACAGGTATAAAGGCATCACACCCCCGTCGAAGAGCATATGCATCACCAAAAAGTGTGAAATTTATTTGTTGATCAACTCTACGTCTTCCAGGAACGCCTAACGCAGAAGAAGAGCATTTGAATTAATGGCAATAAGATAAGTAGGGTGACCAAATAGAAAATAATGAACCTGTCTATAGGATGCATACTGGTCGGGCGACATCGCTATCCTTCTTTGCCTCATAGAGAAACCTAGCACAGAAGGATGATCGGCTAGTTTGCACACCCTGAGGTATATTGGGCGGCGCTCGTGTAAGAGGGCCCTAAGGTCGTCGGTTATTACATGTAAGAGTAGAGCGATCAACGCAGAATAGGAGGGTCTTGCATGCAATTTGGATACAGTTTGGATTAGGTTATTCTCCTTGAAAGGATCATCCTTCCCTCTACGCACAATCTGCAAGGAGGCATTTAGTGCTATATCGATTGTTGTAGGTGTCTATAGATAGCCTGTACTAGAATATCCCGCCATATATGTATTGATATTTGACTGTAACATTCTTGCTCTGCACCAAAGCACAAATATCTGATTATTTAATAAACATTAAACATGTGGTGAATATAATAATTAATATGTACAGATGCTTAATAAGTAACTAATAAATGAAGTTATGTGTCCTAATTATTTGACAAATATTATGTAAATTAAATGTAATTACGTTAACACTACGGTGTATAAGACATAGTACAGATGACTGCACAATATAGTGAATAACACATGTGTCATTAACAAGTGCAAGTGCACCGAACAACCGCACTGGCTTGTCAACGATGACAACGCCGCAGACAATCTCTAGGAGTGTACACGTCTGACAGGTGTATGGCCCTCATCCCAGTGGCCTACGCTGGCCCCTGCCACATGTGCCCTTGCTCGTCATCATCATCGCAGTGTCCTGTTGCACCTCCACTGAACGTGTATCCAGAACCACTAACTCGGCCCTGCATGTACCATGATGTAGGATCCTCATGTGGAAGTGTGAATGCCTGTAGTACGTGCTTCGATGGAGTCTGGTTTACCGAAGTCTCACCATGCTGGTACCATTGTGAACCCCCAGGGGCATCGGGATATTGAGGGTACTTGTCGTTTAGGAGCTCGGTGAAGCTGCCCGCCTGTAATGCATCAGCCCAGTCAAAATCTTGTGTGCCACTCTAAGTTAGCATCTGCTGTGTGCAGTCAATGACGTCCTCGTGATGAGTTGGTACTACTGGTAGAGGTGTTATCGTAGTCTGAGGAGGTTATTTCCACTAAGAGGGCTGTGAACCTAGTGTACACTGCTCGGGATCAGGAACCTCCGTGAACTCCTCGGCTTTAGCTCAAGAATTTGGCACATGATGCTCCGCAGACGAAGGTATCTCTCGTGATTGTGCCTCACGGGCACTGGACGAGCACCTGCTGTGTGAGGCACGGGACGGGTCTATGTCTGGTAGATCGTACCCCCTCGAACGTGGGGCACAACCACTTAGACCCCGTAACACGGACAACAAGCGAGACCCTCTCGTCCTCATGTAGTCCCGGGGAGGGTTTCGATCCCTTCGCATTGATGACCCACTTGCTTCCCCACATGCTTGCTCCGCCTGTGTATCCATTTCGTACTCCACTTCGGTATGTGTAAAATGACGGTCATGTCAGTAATATGAATGTGTAACTAATGAAAATCGTTAGAAGTACATCATCACTTATCACCACATGAAGAAGGTAGACACGATCCTCGGGGAAGGGTCTGGGGACCGGCGGTACTAGTCCGCTAAGTAAGGTGGCACGCGTGCGGGAACGGTACCACAAAAGATACTCCCAGTACGTGCCATCGTCGTACTATCCAGCAGAAACGACGACATCCACTACGGCTGACTCCGTCCACCTATTTATGTGCTCAGCATTAATCACACACCAGTCTTGCATGTCTGCGTTCCCCTGTGCGCTCCTCCTGGATGTGACATAAATAGTTATAATTTCTTAACATAGATCACCTAACGTAATAATAGTACGTACAATAACATACTTACTCGTGCGCTCGACCAGCGTCTCGTGGGGGAGGTACTGGCACCAACTGTCAGTATCCGAACTGTCTCTGTACACGCTTAGGAGAATATACTTCCACATTGTTCATGTACAGCAAGAAGCATCTGGTCATCTATAAGTCTAAGTCACGCAAACAAGAGGATGCGATGAGACCTCCAGCCGCAATTTCGGCTATGGCGGGATCGTAACTCCGGTTATCATACCTATGGCGGGATCGTAATTGCTTTTGTGGTGGGATCGTAACTCAGGTTATGATGCCTGTGGTGGGATCATAACTTCGGTTATCATGCCTATGGCGGGATCATAACTACTTTTGTGGTGGGATCGTAACTCCGGTTATCATGCCTATGTCGGGATCGTAACTGCTTTTGTGGTGGGATCGTCAATCCGGTTACAATGCCTGTGGCGAGATCGTAACTCCGGTTATCATGCCTATGATGGGATAATAATTACGATTACACTGTGGTAGATTCTGTTACAAGATCATAATTGCGATTACCACACAAACACATATATTGTAAATTCCTCTACCACATGTCCACATGCATATGTGGAGTGGGATTTAGCTAGTCTGCTGGAGTGCTCTAAGTGAGTAAGCTAATTAATCATATTAATTCAATTAAACTAATTAATCTGATTAATCATACAACTCTAATAACTCTGATTATATTGCATAAATACTCTAATTATGTGCTCTAGTTTATCAAATTCATTACACCGACTAATCAAATTCATTAATAAAATTATGTAAATACTTTACGTATTCTAATTTATCAACTTAATACCATTTAACCGATGTATTTAAACGGAATAAATAATCTACTTACTCTAATTATATTTACTAATCTAAATATTAATTAGATACATAATCTAAGTACTTACTGTTACGGAAGGTAGTCCTCTCCTCACGTTGCTGCTCGTCCTGACTGCTACTGCTCCTACTCGCTGCTCCGCTGCTGCTAATCGTCGAACACTGCTACTCCTCCTTTCCTTGTACTACTACTCGTCGCTGCGCTACTACTCGGCTGCTGCTGCTTGAGCCCTTTTATAGCCTACATGCAATCGAGCCGCACCTGCTGGCCAAAAGAAAAAGCGAGTGACTGCAGCAAACATGCCGAAAGCAACAAAGCCACAAAGCCGGTCGAAAGAATAAAGCAAAAGCGATGTGACATGACGGCCAAAGCAAAAGTAGAAATTGACCGCGACATGACGGCACATGAAAAGCTATTTTTGGCACACCATATGCCGAATACGGCACTATAGCATGTATTCGACACACGGTGTGTCAAAAATAGCTTTTTCGGTACACCGTGTGCCGAATATGGATACTAAATTAATAAATACGACTATATATTATTTATTTCGGTAAATACGCTCATATATATTATCTAATTTTTTATTTTTACTAGCATTGAAGTCTTAACAAAAGATACTAAGATGCAACCACATTAATTTTAACTCGATACAACCACTGAACAAAATAAGTCTCAACTGAAAGACGTAAGTTATAGTACGAATGTCTGCATAATCAAACAAATCTTAACATAATAACATTCAACCATAAATCTACCACGATATCGATATATTACAATAATAGGACAGTGCAGGTGATGGGAGGGTTGGAGCGGCTGGCGGAGAGGGAGAGGAAACGGGCGGCGGCGAGCGCGAGTGAGTCAAGTGGAGGAGTCATCGAGTCGGTGCCGCTGATAACTTGGAGTGGGTTGTTGGCCAGCTAAATTGAATGAGCTTAGATGCGAAGTATGGGCTGAGCCTGGAAAACTGGAATCCCGCTGTGAAATTCCCGATAAAAAACTGGAAACCATAGTACAGTCAGGACGACGCCAACATTGTTTTCGGCCTAGTTTTCGCTTGCAAATTCCTTTTTCCGTCCTATTTTTAGTAAGCACCTCACCAATAACTGCAGAAAAGAAACTCATCTTCCCTTTTCTAAAAAAAGAGAGGAAGCTCATCTTTTGGATTTCTGACTTTGTCTAAGTAACCATAAATTACACCCTCCCCAACAGACACGCACCAAAGTCCATTTTGAATCGAATCAATAACTTTGAAGCCAAGACATCGAGAACTTTGAGGTCAAATTAAAGAACTTTGAAATCAAAGTGGGAGGGGGTGGGGCGGGGCAACGGAGACGACAGGCACAAGACTTGTCTCGTGAGACAAGAAACGTAACGCTTGGCTCAGGAGAAAAAGGGGGTGTTGGGATCCACATCCCTGGAATTTAGTGCAGATATGAACTAAATCCTGATGGTTTATTTCCAGAGCAATTGCCTCCTCCGATTGGCTCTCAGTATTTTGAGGTTTTAGGCTAATAGCTCTCCTTTCCATAGCTGCTTGAGGGTCAATTCGTGGTTATGGTATCTGCGCTTTGCTGCAGAATCTTTATTAATTCTAATGCTATCTACGTTCCCAAATAGATATTGTTTTAAAAATTTAATTTTATTCTTAAATAGATATCATTTTAGATTTTTAAAGTGGGGTTTTACTAGAGTATCTATATTAAAATTTATTGAAAAGTGGAGTTTCAATTCAATGAATAGGTGGATTGATGGTTTATGTGCCATTAGTTGAATATTGGAGAAATTGAGGGAGGTAAACATATCATATATGAAAACATTTATTACAACATTGTTGTGTATGCTGAAAACTAAAATAGTATCTAATAGAGAACGGATGTAGAAAAAAAATTTACAGTCACAAATCCTAAAAATATAATTCTAACTAATAGTGGTATGCAAATATAGCAAAAAATAAGTGCTTTGAAAATAACCCCGCTCCATTGCATGTTAATCCGTGGACTTGAACGCATGTCTCTCCTGCAAACAAGGCTGCCGTGAAAGAAGGAAGTTTAGGAGAATTTCCACGATAGTTCTCATTGATGTTTGCCGTGTGTATAAACAGGTGTTGTTGTCTAGCAAATGTACAACATAATACAGCTGAGAGCTACAAGTTGTGCCTATAACTAGTTGAGTGTCTCTGCGTTATAATAAAAATAAAAATTACATATGATGACATCAAACATATACAAAAATTATTGCTTACATCAATAGAGGCAATCACACGTTTGTCTTTTGCCCTCTGAGTGTAGCCAAGCAATGCATCCACTGACTATTCAATTGAACCATACTATATTTAGAATTCATACCTGTAGTGAACAAACAACTCATAAAAACAAGGCACAATAACCAAGTAGATTGAAAGTCTAAAATTTATACAAGATAATATTGTTGACCGGATAAAACATGACTAAAAAGAAAAAGAACTCTTTAACCCATCTCTTTATTGGTCACGAAGGCTTGAAATTGTTGTACCATAGTATTTTTGTGACACCAGGCCAGATTAAATCATTAGGTGTACCACAAAGCTCGAAAATTTTATTCAGCTGCTCCGGCTGCAGGAATATCATATAATCAAAAGGGAGATACAATTCTAAATACAAGCATAGCTCATGATGAGTGAAATTACTCCACAAGCAGATTGGAAGTGAATGAAACAAGGGTTCGTGAAAAAGGAAAAAAGTTAAGGCATGTGCCAATAAGCGGCGTATGTGTAATAGGAAAAAACTTAACGCACATACTGATAAGCCACACATGTATGTGATCAATGCATCGCGAATGTCCATGATCATGCATCAAATCATTGGACGAACATAGTAGCATAATGGGTGGCAGCTTATTTACCAATGGGGAAATTCAATGAAGCGAGACTCAAGAAAACATGTACATGCATAAATCTAATGCAATTGGGAATAACTAAGAAATATAAAAAAGAGAAAAAAAACTAACACGGGAATGCAATAAATGCTTTGATTATTTGTTTAATAGTTTGAAAAATATACCTCATTCTTTTTGGGCAATATTGGCTTCCCATTGAAAAGCTCTGCAAAAATACAACCCACTGACCACATGTCAACAACTGGACCATACTTTGTGCTTCCAAGTAGCAACTCTGGAGGCCTGTAGCCATAATTCGGGAAAACAATAAGAAGCTTGCATAACAAATGTAAATGTAATAACAAACCTGTGAGAAGAAACAATACCTATAACACAAAGTGATCACATGGTTAGTAAGGTTTCCATTGTGATCACTTGAGAACGATCTAGTAAGCGTGCATGTGTAATACATATGTAATTAATAATATTGTGACGAGAGCATGCATATGAAATTAGTAGCATTACAACGGGAGTCGGAATTTTAAGCAAACTAAGGGAAGAAGTAATGAGGGAGCTGCAACACGATGCTGATTTCCTTGTTGCGCATCATGTTATCGAGCCACTTCATCTCCACGAGTGCCGAAACCGCCATAGCGAGTACCATGAGGAGCCGCACAGCGCCCATGCGCTGCAAATGCGATAGCTTGCCATCGCCACCGGATGAGAAGCCTCTCGGTGCTGGCATGATCATCTTTCTGTAGAGTAGCACCCATGTCAAGATGTAGACGACCTTGAACGAGCCCATCAACGCTGCTGGCTCCAGCGCCGATAGGATAGGCAGCATAGAGCAACACCCATGTTAAGATGTAGATAGCATAATTGTAGTCTAGATTTTGAATTTTAGATGATCAAATAGCATTGCACGAAATATCTGCCAGTGGCATCATGGGTAGCAATCTTCAAGGTTTAACCATAATGTTCACCTAAAATCCTAAATCATTATCTAGGATCAGAACATAAACCTAAGATAATACAAATTATCTGCCAGAGGCATCATGAATATTAATCTTCTTCGAAATGAAACCTCAAATGCAACCAAAATTAAATAGTAGATTTAGATAACCTGCTAACTATAACACAAAATGCCTGAAGCTATTAGATGGATGATCATTCTTGTAGTGAAATTAAGAGTCATTTAGTAGCCCATGATGTCGATATCGCTACCGTAGGGGTCAGGTAGAGCATTCACAGCCTCTATACTGAACCCCTTGCGATGGATGACTTTCATGCCCTCAAACACGACTTTGGCTTCAAAGGGGGTCATGTAGCATTTACTGAGAAGATTTTGTTGTTCTATAACCCATGCAGGGGAGTCAAAAATAGCAAATTGAATCCTCATGATTTGTAGCTCCTACGCATTTGCAAGGAGAAAACACATAAATTGAAGCATGTTGTGGATGTCAACTTTGCTTTCTAGTCTCACTCTTGAGATGGTTCACAACACGCCCAGTGGGACCAAGCTTCGGGTAGTAGTCGGAGCCGATTGTGCCTATACTGGCCTTCGCCGCACTTGCCCTTTTGTGCAAAATGATGAATTAGAGGAAGCTCTTTGTAATTTTCAGCTAAATAGGACAGATAGTACATGCACGAACAAAGCAATGGAACAACCTCAAGCTATAATTACCTGGATATGCAATGTCTTCAGGCAGGGAAAGCACTTGAGAGAGCCAATCACCTTCTTCATGTCCTTCTTGCTTGAGAAACTCACATCGATAGCCATAATATTCACGCTATGGATCGGAGCTCATAATCCCTTACCAACATTCTGCAATATAACATTAAAATACCACACTGAGCTCAGCTAACATAAAAGAAGAAGAAGAATGAGAAGTGAATTTAAATAAAGAAACTACCTCCTAAGTAGCAGGCTCGTCATGGCCATGGAACATATCCCAGAATCCCACCATGAGATAGCCTAAAGCAATCAGTTTTGGTGCACCAACGATGGTGACGGACGCTCCCAGATGCACATCGCCAAGCAGATGCTCCAGGCATGGGGCCTCATCCACGGTGAGCTCCTCGAGGCGCTTATATTTCCACACCCTAAGCAGCACGAGGTAGCAGCAGGAGATGAGGCAGATGCAGTGGGGACTCTGGATGTGCCTGAGCACGATGCTATGCAGTGCGGAGCAGCAAGAGCACACCCTGCGGCAGCGTCTTTTCCCTACTGGCCACGCTCGTGCAGTAGGGGATTAGGGCCGGCAGCGTGCAGATTTGAAGGGACGAAGGGAGAAGAGATGGATTCAAAGAAAGGCCTTGGCAGCAAGAGGATCTAGAGAGGGCAGTAGCGCGGGTGTGGAGGTGAGGCGGTGGAAGGGGAGCGGACAGGGATGAGAGAGAGAGAGTGGATCGGAGAGGGTGTCGCTTGGGGAGGGGATCGTGGGAGAGGAGACGTGGGGCGGTTACGGAGATCAGGGGGAACCGAAGGGGAGCGAGCGCGACGTGTAGAGATGGAAGCAGAGGGACCACCTATCAGAGCTTGGAGGAGGGGTGGTAGGATGTCTTGCCTGATGTGGGAACCATTACATATTTTTTAAATAGTAGAGATAATCAATCATAAGAATCCATCTGTTACCATGCATGGCCAGATGTTGTTGCTGTGATTGTTGAACGAGGGATAATAGCAGTTGGATAGACATTCCCAACAGCCCCCGTAGTTGGGACTGGAGAGGAGCGTACTTGCTACTAGAACAAAAATTTGCAAAGAGTCGCTGACATGTGTTAAACGTGAACTTCTCCAAGAACGACTGACTAGATTGGTGGATAGGTATATCAAGCTGATGTTGTCACAATAGACCACAATCGCCTTTGGGAGAGGTCGGTGAAGCTTGTGGAGGAGCTGGTAGAGCCAACACGCCCCAGCCATGGCGTTGGTGACACTGTGTTACTCGGCCTCGGCATTGGAGCATGAGACCATGTGTTGCCTCTTTGATGAGAATGAGATCAAGTTATCGCTGAGAAACACACGTTAGCCCGATGCCGATTTCCATGTGTCAAGGTAGCCTGCCTAGTCGGTGTCCGAGTACACTAAGATCATGTGAGGTACCGGTGCAGTTGTAGGCCATGGTCCAAGGTACCTTTTACATATCAGAGGATCTGCTTGATCAAGTTGAAGTGCTGCTCACAAGGATCATGCATGTGCAAGCACACTTGTTGAACAATGTGAGCAATATTTATCCAAGAAAATGTGAGGTATTGGAGAGCTTCAAGCAAAATATGGTAGAGAATTGGGTTACCCATAGGGTGCATGCACCATCATTATTACTCTAGTTTGGAGCGTGCCTCAAGAGGTGGCACATGGATTGCAATGAACCATGTTAGCATGTTCTAGAATTTTGGAGGCATACTTTATTTGAGAGAGAAACATGCCATGGCTGGTGCAATGCATAGAGATCCCAGGGAAATTGTGGAGAGGGCCAAGGCCAGTCATCGAAAATCCATGATGAAGTGAGGCGATGGTTCGGTGGAGGAAGGATGTACTAGACACAGTAAGAATTATGTCATTGACATAGAGTAAGAGGTGGGAAACCGCCTGGCCATGGCGATGAGTGAAGAGGGATGGGTCACTTTTACAGCCATTAAATCCAACGGAGGTGATGAAGGAGTAATAGCGAGTGAACCAAGTTTGCAGGGCCTGTTTAAGGTCGTAAAGCGACGTGTTCAACAGACATACATGGTTAGGCTTACCAAAATTGAGGAAGCCCAATGGTTGTTGGAAAAACACCATCTCGGTGAGTGTGCCATGAATAAAGGCAATTTTTTTCATAGAGTTGGTAGATCAGCCAGTCATTTCTCAAGGCAATGGAGAGCGCAATACAAATTGTGGAAGGTTTAACAATGGAATTGAAAGTTTTGTCGTATTGGTTGTTGAGTGAAGCCACACAAAACCCATGGAGCTTTATAGCGGTATAGGGAGGCATTGGGATTGAATTTGAAGCGGTATATCCATTTCCCACTGACTATGTTGGCGTTGGAGGGTGGAGGAACGAGATCCCATATGTTATTGGTAGTGAGAGTACGTATGGAATTTGCCAACATCACGACACACCAATTAGGATCATTGAGTGCACCACAATAGGTTTTGGGAATGGGAGAGAGATTTGGTTGTGTGGTGGTGAGAAGGTTAAAGATGGGTTTTGGTTTGCGGATGCCATTCTTGCCACGGGTGGTCATGGAAATGGGTGTTTGTGGTGGAACTAGAAGCAGTTGCTCTTGCGCATGGGGCAGCACGAACAAGAGCAGACAACGCTATTTGTGGAGTGGCATGTGCAGGAGTAGCTAGCATTGTTGGCGTGTGAGCCTAGTGCGTGCTTGGTGCGGTTGGTGGAGCAGCATGCACTGGTGCAGTTGGTGCATGGGCTGGGGTCACTCTCGGTGCGATGGGAGGAACAATGGGCACTGTTGGCATGGTGGACGTATCAGCTGAAAGAGGTGGGCTCGACGCAACAGGATATGTGACTGCGGATAGGGAGGGAATCACACCTTTGATCATTAAGGAAGGTGTATACGGAGCGTGATGGAGTAGTACACACCGCGTATGGGAATCACTCTTCATTGAACACCACATACCAGGAAAGAATGACAATATTTGTGGCAAGATATAGGCAACGATAACCCATGTGATTTGTGGGGTAGCTGAGGAAAATGCATTTAGTGGATCTAGGTGCTAATTTGTGGCTTGTCGTGGATGAGAGGTTAGGGAAACATTGGAAATCAAACCCTGGAGATGGCTATATGTGGGTGGTTAGCTAAACGAAGCCTGATGAGGAGTCTTTTGTTGAAGAGTTTTTGTGGGTATCTAGTTCAAGATGTGTGTAACAGTGTGGAGAGATTCAGCCTAGAATGAAGGTGGGAGTCTTGGAACAGTAAAGTAAAAACAATGTTGTTGATCGTGTGAATAATTTGGTTAAGTATAGGGGTAGGAGAAGTGAAAATGAGTGCCAAGCACAAGGAGAAAGTGTGAGCAGCATCATTAGCAAATTTGTGGCCATTGTCACATTGGATGAATTGGATACATAGGTGTGGAAGTGTTTGAGAGCAGAGAGCGTGTCAGGCTTTAACTTGAGAGGGAAAGTCCACATGAAGTGTGTATAGTCATCCAAACATGTGAGATGATATTTGATAAAGAAGGGGAAAATGGGAGGTGAACATGCTTCCCAATTTGACATGCTTGAGTAATTGACATGTTGCCTTGTCAGGTTTATTACAAGAGATGACATATGAATTTGCAAAAGTGGAGAGGGCCTAGTTGCCAAGGTGACCAAGCCGGCGATGCTAGAGAGATGCGGAGGGCGCGAGGCAGTGAGGGAGCATGATGCAGATAATGTGGACGGTAGAAGTGGATAAAGATCGTCAGAGCTATTGCAACATAGCATCACAATCTTGGTACATAAATCCTTGATAGACAAATTAAACAGATCAAATTCCACACAAACAAGATTGTTAGTTGTAAATTTACAAACTGATACAAGATTTGTAATGAGGCTTGGTGATAGGAAGACATTTTGTAGGTATGGTGGATGAGAGGAGGTGGGTAAAAAGGTGATGCCAGAACCTGTAATGGGGAGCTGAGATCCATTACCAACTACAACATGAGAGGAAATGGGAGTAGAGAAGGAGACAACATATTACCGAGGTTGTTGGTGAGGTGTGACGACGTGGCAGAATCCATAAAACTGTACTAGTTCTCTAACCCCGCTTGGCTTTTACCATCCTTGGAGGATCCTAGACAAAAATGGACAAGTACTAACATAATAAAGAAGTGGTTTTGGAAGTTGTCTTGCAGAGATGGAATCGAAGGGGAAGGCCAACGCCAAGTAAAAATGCTGGAGGTTTCAGAGGGTGCACCGAAGGTTTTGAGGGGGCCCGAAGGGATACTTGACGAGGGGCGAAGATCCGAAGGATAAAACATCTCTGCTGAAGGCACAAACGAGGAGCAAAAGACCACATGTAATGGAGTGGAAGACCCAAAGGGAAACTCGAAGGTGGTCACCGTAGGCCAAAGGGAATCCCGAATGTGGTCAACCACTATGACGAAGGGTTGGCCGACCCGCGCAATTGTAGACACGTGTCATGCCCTAGGTAATGCAACAACAGTTGTAATAGTGTAGTGGCTATAATACCACTGAAATATTATGAGAACATTACAAAGAATAGAGGCACTAATGTAATGAGAATTGGGGTGATTGAGGTATAGCTATAAATACCCCTAGCCAACTGATGTGATGGCATGAACAATCAATATATCACTAAATACTAGTCCACTACTGTGATAGATCACTGTGTTAGCATTGTTCACCGTGCTGTGATTTTGATCCCAACATTTGGCGCCTTCCATGGGGATTGAACCCACAACCATGTGGTGACCCACCATTCCACCAAAGTCTAGGAAGGGGAAATCAAAGGAGGCGGAAGACGTCAAATGTGGTTCAACTCACCCTAAGTAGCAAGAGGAGGATGCGGGGGCCGGAAGGGTCAGAACTTCAGTCGAGATCCCCCAAGCCAAAGCCCAGGAGATGAAGGAGCTAGAGCCAATGAGGCGATTGAAGTAGAGGCCCAAGAGGACTGCAGGGTTGGGGGCCCCAAAGGTAGCAATTCGTGATGAGCTTCGAATCCGGGGTGGAATCCGCTGGGGGACACAGTTCATCCATGGAAAAGGCCTTCATTCTCTCCATTAATGGAATAGCTCTCTCTTTTTATACTTCACTCCCTCTAGAAAAGATATACTCTTGGGAGCAAATTCGGGAGGCATTGTTCTCGCATTTCCAGGCCAACTATGCGGCTTCGGTCACAATAGGGGATTTGTTCACGATGAAGCAAAAGGAGGGTAAAAGCTTTAAAGGAAGAAATCCGTTGTTTTGTGCGAGTGAAGTGTCAAGCGAAGGGTCTGAGTGATGAAGTTGTGATTAACACAACACGACAAGGGCTTCAAGCCAACGTATTGGCATCATACCTGGCATGAAAGCTAGTCAAAGACGTTGATAAGCTCTTCACAAAAATGGAAGAATATTCAAGGGTAGAAGAGGATAACCTTCAGAGGCACGCTGACCATTTGGCTTCAGAGCCCCAAAGCCACAAGACGAGCTATGAGAGCACACCGTGAATTAAGCAGCTATCTTGCAGGGAAGCGCTCACCATCAAGAAGGTGCCAAAGAATTCCTCTGGGTTACGGCTACCTAGGACTTGGGAGGCGGTCACCATGAGGAAGGTGCCAAAAAATTCCTCCAGGGCATATCATTGGCACCCCATGGATCAAGTTTGCATCCGCCCCGAATGACAGAACCTCCACCTCCCTGCTTTCGTCGGCAAGTGCCGATGGCTCGGTGAACTCATTTCCGCATCCCTCAGAGGACTCGATCCCCTAGATCCAAAGTTGTTGGGGCTCAGGGGACTAGCATTATTGCTCCAAGCATCCTATGAGAAGAAAGTGAGTCTCGGATGCTATAGGCCTGCTTGAGTCGATTAAGCATCGTCCGTTGTTGCAGTTGGCTTTAGCGCATTACTGTGCTTACCACATGTCGAATTAATGATAAAACGAGTCGAATACCTTGCGTAGCTGTGATCTTTTGGTGTGCTAGTCTCAGGTGTTGTAGGCATAATAGGCTTAGAAGGGGTATCTAGTTTGCTCTGGGACTGGTTCTAGATGACCCCCGCATGCCAAGGCGTATTTTCAAACGGTTAGGGCTTATTTGGAAAAGGTTGACATGAGTACCCATTGTGTGGACCTGTGTGGTCACGCAAGTTGTATAGTCCTCAAGTCGTGTGGGTAATGAAGTACCCCCTGCAGGGTGTAAAACAATTCGAATTGCCGTGCTCTCGGTTATGAGCACACTCCTATCTATTTGCATCATTCGTAGAGTTCCGGTTGTGGTTGTTATGGTATGTTGGGAAATGTATGGTGATGTTGTTGAAGTTTTGATACGGTTCAACTTATAATTATGGTATGGTAATGATCTCAGGATAGAATGTTGTTTATGGTTAGGTGTAGATACTTACACTTGAGTCGAAATTGCTGCATTTGCTTAAGAACTTACTTAACCTTGAGGCCGAGTTCTTGCTAATCATCCAAATTGCATTCTCCTTGGAGTCAGACTATTTATAAGTGCCCACTATGGATTAAGCCTTGCGAGTACCTTCATACTCACGTGCTTTGTTTGCTTTTTAGGTGAGGAAGCATTAGTTTTTGGCTACTTTACGCCCGCCGACATTAGTGACGGGCAGGAGTAGTGCCTACTACTCGTGTGTGGATATTATGGGGTGGCGTCTTGGGGCAAACAGTGCTACCCACCTTTTGTAGTTATTTACTTTCCACTGCATAGATACACTATCGGTGTTTGGATCATATATTTCTGTTGTAAAGTTTAATTTGATTAAAGACTTGTAACTTATTTTTAATTACCCACTCTTTATTATATCTTGTGATGATGTACTTGTTGTAAAGATGTGTGTTCCGATCCTCGAAGAAAACACATGCTAGGACTATTGAGGTGATATTTCGGTTAGTCATGAGAATTGTGATTACACAAATGACCGACCTAATAAATAATTGGAATATTATCTAGATAGTTCCCCACATAGTCTGCCTATGGAGTGGTCATTGACGCCGTCAGTCCTTAGAGTGCAACTTTGAACTTCACGTCACGTGGGGAGGTTTAAATGTCCCGAGAGGGAAAAAAAGAGGGTACGAGAGAGACAGAGATATTGATTGCCGCTAGACTTGAAGGACTCTTGGTTCCTTCTATGCGCCCTCTCAGTTTTTGAGTAGTTAGAGAGCCACGCTAGTTGGGGTGTCGCTATGGTTTAAAAAAGGAGTGCACGATGGTCTTTTGTACCACCCCCTCTCCTTTCTTCTCACCCTCAAGCCTTTAGTGCTTAGAGACTATTCACCTTCATCCTGTCCTGCATTCTACTCCATAGTGTCTGCAGGCCCTGAGGCCATGGCGTACTCCCCTCCTTCATCACCATAGAGGTCAATGATCTCGAAAGGCTCAGCAGGGGTAGAGTCACCTTCGGCTCCGGATCCGCTCGCCGTAGTGCTTTCGGAGGTAGCGGTTGTCGCAGGTATGCTTGTGAGGTTTAAGCCAGTGATCATCGAGCTGACGCCCTTCCAAAGAAGGCCACCCCCTGCCGGTCCGTCTCGATCCCCCACCTGGGAGGATCCCTTGACCGAGGTCATCGATATCTCCAATGATGAGGAGGGGGTCGATTGGGACCTTCTGGAGAAGGAGATCGATGAAGAGGAAGAGTCAGAGATGAGCGGAAGGGAGGTCTGTAGGGTGTGTCTTCGTCAGTCAGCAGCCTCGGTAGGGTCTTTGCGTCGGCCACCTTCCCTGGACCTTATGCCGGTCATCGTTCGATCCCCAGAGTGGTGAGCTGCTGCTCCAAGGAGGAGTATAAGAGGGTTCATTAACTCAGTCAAGGGCAAATAGAGGTGAGAGTTCAGTGGACCCTTTTTGTCAACTTTGCACTAGCCGCTTGAGTCAAGGAGGATAGGGCAAGCATTTAATAGGATAGTTAGTTTGATCACTAGTCACCTGTAACCTAACCTTTCCATGAATGAAAAAGCGTGGGGCTTGGATGCATGTTCCTTTTCTATTCCACATGCTAGTCAGGTTCTTGGTGCGCGGAAAAAGACACAGCTCAACAAGTCCATTAGAGGCGAGTAGCGCTCGGCCCTAGCGAGGACTTGTGGCCTTGTGGTTGTTGTCTCCGGTCTCCTGGTCGTTTGGCATCTTGGTCACTAAGTTTTGCAGTCGCTGTCGAGCGTGTTCACGTGCTGTGGTCGGAGAATCAATATGTCAAGAGCACATGGCTTGGTTGTAAAGTCCTGCAAAACAGAGAGTCTGATTTTTTTTTTTTAATTTAAGAACGTACAAACTGTCCATGCTTGTCTGGAATGTCCTACAAAATAGAACGACAAGCCTATCTTCGAGCAACCTAACACATAGAACCTGCACAATAAGGCGATGTTCCAGGAGTTGTGTAATTCACGATAGTCCTCCATGGCTAGCTTGACCACGCCAGGTCGGGTGATGGCAACCACTTTGTAGTGTCCCTCCCATTTGGGAGAGAGTTTATTCTGATCGGCCTTATTCCGGATTTGCCTAAGGATGAGGTCGCCTACGACCAGTGTTTACTTCTGCATCTTTCGATCGTGGTAGCGTCTGAGGCTCTGCTGATAAACGACGATTCGAATTAGAGCGCGATGGCGGAACTCTTCGATCAAGTTTATGTCATCCTCTCATCGTGCCACTTGGTCATTATCCGAGTAATTGTTGACTCAGGACGACTGAAGGGCAATTTCAGAGGGGAGCATTGCTTCGGCGCAAAAAACCATGAAGAAAGGGGTTTCGGCTGTGACCCGGCTAGGGGTCGTTGGCAACAACCAGAGTATTGTGGGGAGTTCATCCACCTAGCGTCTCTAATATCTTTTAAGCTGGTTGAAGACTCGAGTTTTTATCCCTTGCGGTATCATCTCATTCACCTTTCGACATGTTCGTTGCTTTGGGGGTGAGCCGCAAATGCATAGCAAACCTTGGTCCCGATCTCTTCGCAATAGTCTTGGAAAAGCACTACTAGCGAACTGAGTTCCATTATCCATGATTATGCGGTTTGGACTGCCAAAATGCACTACCAACCCTCGTATGAACTTAATCGCTACTGTGGAGGTGATCTTCCTGACGGGCTTGGCCTCGATCCACTTAGTGGATTTATCAATTTCCATGAACAGGAACTCAAAACTGCATGGGGCTTTAGGGAACGGTCCCATGATATTGAGCCCTCAAACAATGAAAGGACAAAAGAGTGGTATAGTTTGTAGTGCCTGGGCTAGTAGGTTAGTATTTCAGCCATGGTACTGACACGACTCGTACCGTTTCACCAGCTCGCAGACATCCTGGAGGGCAGTGGGCCAATAGAATCCTTGCTGGAATGCTTTTCCGACCAGGGTGAGGTATGAAGTGTGGCTACCATATATGTCATGGATATCAGAGAGCATTGTGCTCCTCTCTTCTTGAGTGATGCATTTTAGTAGAAGGCCGTTTCTCCCTCGGTGATAGAGGTGTCCCTCTACCTGGGAGTATCTACGGGCTTGCCGCGAGACATTTCTGCTGACATATTATCGTCACGAACTGCTCGATTTTGTAGGTAGTCCAAGATCTTATCCATCCAGGTCATACCTGAATCGAGCAGGGCGATCATATGATGGTTGCCCGAGGTCGACGGTACCGAAGGAGGCATTGCCTCCAAAGGTGTTGCCTCGGTTGCTCCATTTCCAAGCTTTGCATCCCCTTCACCTTGGCCCGAGACTGTGGTGGATAGTCGTGAGAGTCTTTCTTCAAAGACTCCGATTGGGACAGGTTCATGAGAAGAAGCTAGACAGGCCAGCTCATCGGCTAGAAAGTTGTCCTTGCGAGGGACGTGCTTGACCTCAAAGCTGACGAAGCGTCCCTCTAGTCTTCCCACTTCGTCGAGGTATGCCACCATAGTTGGGTCAAAGCACTGAAACTCCTTGACGAGGTCGTCCACATATGCCTTGATGTTTCTTCCGAGCTGTGATCAGAGAATGAGTTGAATACACCATTGGTAAGTGGCATCGACGCTTTTTAGCCAAAAGGCATTTTTACATAGCAATAGACCCCAAAGGGTGTAACAAAAGTCATCTTTTACTTATCTTCCCTAAACATACTAATCTGATGGTACCCCGATTGAGCATCTAAGAATCATAACAGATCGTTGACGGCCATTGAGTCAACTAGCTGATCAATTCAGGGAAGAGGGAAAAGGTCTTTTGGACACACCTTGTTTAGGTCAGTGAAGTCGATGCACATTCTCTACTTGCCATTGTGCTTTCGGACCATGATTGGGTTAGCCAGGCATTCTGGGTACGACACCACCCAGATGAAGCCTACTTCCAGGAGCTTGTTGATCTCATGATGAAGCGCTTCCTTCTGATTGGCTGTGAATCAATCCGCTTTTTGCTTTACTGGTCGCGCATCTGGTCGCACAAGTAACTTGTGCTTGATCACATCCCTGAGGACTCCGGACATATCAAATGGAGTCCATGAAAAGACGTCCGCGTTCGCCTGGAGAAAGATGATGAGCGCGAGTCCCTATTTAGGGTCCAATGTGGCCCCTATCTGGACCGACTTGGTCAGGTTGATGTCATCCCAGCTCATTGCCTTGAGCTGATCGTCTGGACTAGCAATGACATGGACCTTTATCAGCGCCCGCTATGTTCAGAGGTCACAGGATGCGATCTGGGAGTCAGCTCGACCATGTTGAGGCTCCTCTTGTCGCAGTGCAGGGTTGTTTCGGTGTTTTCAACAATGGTGATGGCCCCTGTTGGCCCAGGGATTTTGATCGCTTGGTATGCGTAATGGGCAATGGTCATGAACTGGGCCATCACTGGTCGTCCAAGGATCACGTTATACGCGATCCCGGAATCGGCCACATCGAATAGAACCCTTATGGTTCTGAAGTTGTCCGGCAAGCCGAAGGTAATGGGTAGCTCGATTTGCCCTAGCAGCTTAGCCGAGGAGCCCAGGGTGATCCGAAAGAAGGGTGGAGATGGCCTCAATGAGCTCCTCAGAATTTGCAGGGTGTCCAGCGCATCGACGAAGAGGAGGTTGATCGAGCTCCCCCCGTCGATGAGTATGCGGCCCCGTCGGATGTTCTGCACCGTGGGTTCGACCACGATGGGGTAGCGACCAAGGCGTTGACACACGCGGGGTGGTCAGCCTGGCTGAAAGTGAGTGGGACCTTCGACCACTTTAGGTGCGGGCTCGGGTCTGATGCAGTCTCCCACATCTCCTAGACCACCGACTTGTATTCCTTGTTAGAGTAATATGTTGCAACGCCTCCAAAGATATGGTGCACCATGTGATCGGCCTGCTAGTATCCCAGTGCTGACTGGTCAAGGGTGGCCCCATCCTCATCATCCTTGCTGTGCTTGTGCTTGCGCTCCCTGAGTTCCTGGTTGATGATGCCTCAAATGACCTTGCACTCAGTCAGGTCATGGAAGTCTGTACGGTGGATCAGGCAGTAGCCCCGACCCTTTTTCCCATCTTTCTTCTCGAAGCACCGGTGTGTTAGACCGATTTTCTCAACCGCTAAGACCTTGGGAGGTTCGGCCTTACGCTTGCTCTTCTTGTCCTTTCGACCGACCCCTTTGGAAGAGGTGGGCTGGTCAGAAGCAGGTCGTGGCCTAGCATCGTTCTACCACTCTCGGGCCTCGGTTACCTGCGCGCACTTGTCAGCGAGGTCAAAGAGCTCGATTGTGCTTCAGATTACCCAGAACTTACATACCCGAGCCCGGCTCAACATTCTTTTAAAACAATCGAATAACGGCTCAGCTTCTTGACCATTTTCTGGTCTTTGACCTCCCCCCTCTTGAACGCTATGATCACAAACTCTCTCGTGATCCTTGGAATGGTATTCTGGCATTCGGTGAAACGCCATATGAAGTCTCTCAGCAACTCTCCTTGTCTCTGCCGGACCTGATATAGGTACTCCTCGACCCCTGATCGGGCGTAGGTCCCCTGAAAGTTGGCGATGAACTGGTTGCACAGGTCCTCCTAGGAGTGAACTGACCCATGAGAGAGGTTCATCAACCAGGACTGGGCGGAACTGGTCAAGACGGTAGGGAAGTAGTTGGCTGTGACCTTCCTATGGCCTCCCACATCCTGCACCTTGGTGGTATAGATTTGCAGGAACTCCTCCAGGTTGGTCGAGCCATCATACTTCTCCGTTAGGACTGGCCAGAACTTGTCCGGCTAGAGCACCTCCCGTAACCGGGAAGATAAAGCGTTGCACTCTATCCTGTAACGGGGAGCCACTAGTTGTTGGGTGGCGACACACACCCAAGGGGAGAGACGGTGGTCTCGGGGTCCCAGCAACGGGGTGGAGCAGTCCGATGCCTCCCTACAGGGCGAAGGCATGCAGTAGGTCTGCTTGCCCCCTTCCTTCTCCCGCCTAGCCTAGTCCTCCTGCTCTCTAGTGGCCACCTAGCTCTGGATCACGCCACGAAGGTCACGTTGGTGTAGAGAGTCACACAGGTTAGAGGGTTGGCTGTCCCAACGTGGTGGTGGTCCACGAGTACCCCCTGTGGTTGAGGTAGCACGTGACCTATTCCACCATGGGCCATGTCGTGACCCTTGGCAACCGTGACCCTCACCAGCCTTTGCAATGGGCGCAATGCATATTGACGGAGTCTAGCGTCAAGCGATCTCGGCCGGGAGGGCGAGATCACGCAGCTACGATGCCACAGGCGAGCCCTTTGGTATAAGTATTGGTGGGTGATTGAGGAGCTCTCGCAGGGTCTATAGGTTCTACGCCGGCATCATGGTCTCGTAGTCGAGACGCTGGGCGTGGAGTGGTGACAAGTCACAAGGGGGCGAACCCCTGGCGCTTGGGTGACACGTTGGGCTAGGAGATGACCCCACCGTAGACTGCGCCATGTGCAGGGGATCCTTGGGACGACGCTGGGGATGTGGGGGTAGTCTCGAAGCACCTGCCTGTCCAGCACCGGACTGGTTTCTCTCCGGGCGTATAGCCGGGGGTTCACCACCATCGCTTGGGATGTGAGGGCCTCCAGCTCCTCCTGTTACATGATGCGTCATGCAGACCTCATGTTGGTTCTCAGAGCTCTTGACTCCTCTCGATGTCCCATGCCTGGAGCACACCTAGTTCATGCGGGTGGTACCCCATGACAAATACCTCAAGATGGTCGGGGTTCTAGGAACGGGACTCAACGGTTAGCGCCGTGGATCTGGCCATGGGTAACCTGATCAAGCTTTTCAAACTTGATGAAATGACAAAAACGTGCCCCCTACCTAGCGCGCCAAATGTCGAGGGTTAGTCCATGACAATGATTTCAGGGTATGCTGGACAGCGGGTGTGTGAACGACGTTTCAAGAATTGATGTGCGCGCGTACGATAGACTCAGGGGCACATGGAGTTATACAGGTTTAGGCCCCCTAGAGAATAATAGTCCTACGTCCTATGTGTTGTGTTATGAAGGATCTCAATTGGTCAAGAGGTAGTTCTAGCTGGCAAACTTGATCTCTTTTTTTTTACAAATAGGATCATCATCCCTTTATATAGTAGGGAGGAGGAGAACTTACATGTGGGTCCAAACAGAAGACCCTGCTTATCCTAATATCTAACCCAAGCCATCATTACGGAGGATCAGCCGTGTCCACTTGCTCAGATGGCTCAGTATATACCATCGTCGTTTGCCGCAGTGCTGGTCTGCAAAGTCCCACTCCGCAGCATTTAATGCTACGGGATGAGGCAATGCCCCTTTGTGCTGTCCCCGATCACTTGCTTGACCTGCCTGTTGACAACGTCTCATCCGTCATGCGGCATCACATCGACTTGCAAAAGTCTCACTTTGTAGCATTTAATGCTACGAGACGGGACAATGCCCCTCTGCGCCGTCCATGACTTCGTCCACTGAAGTTGGTTCCTAGGGAAGGAAAACACTTGAGTGAATATCAATAAATGTGATTGCACATGTTGTGTCAGATCCGGCCATGCGACCAGTGTGGTCGTTCACGGGTTTATACGATGGTGCAGGGAGATTAGTCGCGTATGCCTTGTACTGGTCACGGAAACCATACCTTGCTCGTGCGATCAACTAGTTTTAGAAAATATACGCATCTGACCGTTATATCCCTCACGTAGCCCGTTTGCTAGGATACCCCTTTACTCAATACACCGACACAATTAGAGATGCTTAATTGCTTAATTAAGACCATTGATTAAATCACAATAACTTTCTTCATTATAAAACATTTACTTAAGGCTTAATTACCTTTTTCAACGTCATTCAAATGTGAATTTGGTAGGCCGAAGGGGGACCAGACGACAGGGTACCAGCTTGCCTTCTAAAGATTCTTAGCTTTGGGCCTCTGAAGTCGGACCTCAACCGCGAGGGGGCACTATTGGGGAATGGTATCGTACTAGTTCTCTAACTCCCACTTGGCTTCGGCCAGCCTTGGAGGATCCTAGACAAGAATAGGCAAGTAATAATATAATAAAGAAGTGGTTATGGAAGTTGTCTTGCAGAGATAAAACCGAAGAGAGAGACCAATGCCAAGTACAAATGCTAGAGGTCTTGGAGGGTGCACTGAAGGCTTCTAGGGGGCCTGAATGGATACTTGGCGAGGGACGAAGATTCGAAGGGCAAAACATCTCTATCAAAGGCAAAGAAGAGGAGCGAAAGGCATGGAAGCCCGAAAATCGTCGCCAGGGGTCTAAGGAAAGCCCGAAGATTGTTAACCATTGTGACAAAGGGTTGGCCAACACGTGTAACTATAGACACGTGCCACATGTTGGGTCATATATCAATTGTAATAGTATAGTAGTTATAATACCCTAAAATATTATGAGAATATTCCGGAGAATATGAGCACTAATGTAATAAGGATTGGAGTAGTTAAGGTTTGGTTATAAATATCCTCATATAAGTAATGTGATGGTATGAATAGTCAATATATTTAACTAAATACTAGTGTACTGCTGCGACAGTTCAATATGTTGTGATTTAAATCCCAACAGATTGTATGAATAAAAAAAAAGGCCGCGATCAAGACCCGAAACGATTGTATATCGATCTCGATGGGTACTAAAAATTTATATGCCTCCAAAATAGAGTGTGCCCGTGGCCCAGGGCACTGAATTAACATGGGAGCCTCGGGAACAAAAATTGGCTATTGAGTCAGCCAGAGGTTTAATTTAACCAGCTCGCTACTATTCGAGCTAGGACTAGTCGAGAATAATATCTTCCAACTTTTATTTTCAAGAAATGAACAATTAATTAAAAGTGTAGCACAATTAATCTCAGTTATACAAAAGTCCTTGACATATATGCGCAACGTATTATTGTATCCGTGGCAACGCAATACTAGTTGTGTTGCCTTGGTCGTTTTCCGTCCTGCTTGGTGCTCACCTCGCACACACTTCGATAACACGAATTCCACCGGAATTTGACCGGAAACAGCACGACTTTGCACCAAGCTCCTCCCTTCCTCACCATTTGATTTCGTCTAATTTGCTACTGAAAAAGGCGCATTTGCCGTGCACGCACAATTGCTCAGCAGTGGGAAAACATCGCACAGTCACCGTGTATGTTCGGCTCATGCATCCATCCTTGCAACCTAATTAATCAAGAGGAACCCTTCTAATCTCTTGTTAACAACGCAGCTCACGCCATCGTCGATAACAAGCCGGCCGGTCTGCTGGGCTGGGGAGGTTAAAAATTGAGTGTCACGAGAGAGACACATGGCGACCAAAGCCTGGGCAGCAATATCAAGCAATGCCAAATCCGGCAACTGCATCATGGACGAGAGATGGTAGTGTGGTCCCCCGGCTAGTTTTGTTCATCCCAACGGCATTGGTTGTCAGCGGCGTAGCTAGGATTTCAAGTGATCTGGAGCGGAATTTTAATATGAAAATATGAAACACAACATAATTACACATCAAACATGAATAATCATCAAACATGAATAATCATCAAACATTAGAATGTTACTACATTGAGCAGAAATGACATCATGTTTTAACTAATATGATTGTGTAAATATGAAATAAGATATAAAGGGATCATAGAGATTAGAAAGTATTGATTAAAAGCCAAAAGGATGAAGGGTGCCTAATTCGTATTGGCATCAGAAAAAAATTGAAGTATTGAACCTATTTGGGAGGTAAAAATTCTCCCTGACACTGTGCATGTGCTTCACATTGCTCACCGCGTTTGTCCAATACCCGGCCGGAGTCCTTCGCTAACTCTGGCGGACCTGAGGCAGCTGCATGCCCCGGTTTGCCCCCTTGGTGGCTACGCCACTGCGCGTTGTTATTGATCCAACTAGCAACTGGCTACGTCACAGAAGAGTGTCATTTCTGGTGAATGTAACATTCTCATTTCGTTGGAAAAACTTCGGGCCGGGATCACAAAAGAACGTCTTTATAGTACTGGAGTACGTATGTGCTTGTTATAGTAGGAGGAAATTTGGACCGTGATTTGGGTTTAGTAAGGCACGGGATATAATGTCAATCGTCTTGGAATAAGTAGTGCAGTTGAGTTGACTAAGGCTCCGTTTAGTATCGAGATGGGCTATGACAATCTCGATCGTTCGTCGGCACTGCTTTTAGGAATCTTAGTGCTTGGCTAACTATACTTTTCTTTTTATTTAGGTCGCAAGCAAAGATATCGAAGCGTTTTAAATCGCACAAGCTTACAAAATAAGCGCGGCACAACTCAAATGACCCTAAGAGCATCTTCAACTGACTCTCTATATCTTCATATAGAGTCTTTTTAAAAGATTCATTCTCTATTTCTCTATACGTTCCAACTGACTTCTTAAATCTCGCTCTCTAAATTCCACTCACCTATATTTTATTAGTATTCTATAAATAAAAAATATTTGTAATGACTATATTTTCAATAACTAAATTTTTGTATATGTTTGAATTTTGTTTGAATTCAAATTGAATTAAAAAAATAAATATCACATGAAATGATAAAAATCTATATAAATAGAGCATTATAAAGTAACTCACTTTTTCACTATATAACCTAGGACTGGAAATAATTTTAGAAATTAGTTCATCACATAAAAAGAATATTTGTGAATTTTTTCTAGATTTTTAGAAATTTATTTGAGGCCCTAATAATTGTTACAAGTTATAAAAGTAACCTTTTATTTGAAAAATTTTAGTTTAAATTTTACATAGTTTTTTTATTGAATCTAATTAAAATAGGTTGCACATGGACTATAAAACACGTATAAAATATTTTAGAATTATTGGAGCAACATAAGACCATTGTTTTGATTTGGTCCAAAATCATCATCTACAGTGTCATAACGAGCCCTCTCCCGTTCGCTGATGTGGCAAGGCAGGCGGAGCGGATAGCGAGCCACCAAAAATACCGAGTGCTATAGCGAGCCGATTGGAGACTTTTTTTTTCCCAAATCGTCAAATTTGGCTTTGCCGAGCCGGTTACCGAGCCTCTTGGAGATGCTATGAGGCAACTGATAAAAATAATTCACCATTTTAAACGAAGAAAGGACGGTACCAGAACATATCTTGACTACTAGAACTTAAGCAGATGGCAATTGATGGTGTAAACTGCACACACTGAAGGTACTAGAAAGGTCAATTTTAGGTTAAGTACAAACTAAAGAAGGACACAGCTAACACTGCAGACCAAATTCCACATATACTAAAACGCCATCAGGAACAACTTCTTTTTTGTTGGAATCTACACCTTTCTGAACAAACAATACCCTCGTATGTCCAATCTATCAGAGCAAACGATTGCACCAATCTTCCTAATAACAAAAAAAAAAAAAAAAAACAAAAACGCTGAGTTCTTTTTATCCTTTGGAACAACGTACATGAGCCTCCCAGGGTTTCTGTTTGAAACATGAGAAAATTTTCTAACCCCATGGAAATCGAACTATGTCGTATTAAAGTCTTGTGAACTATATTCCATACACGTGACGAATAGAATTATGAGGTACCACCACTGTACATGTGAGTTGAAATCTGCCGCTCTGGATAGATGGACCTAAAACCATCGTACTTTCAAACTACGGGAGAACAAGAGGTGCCGATGCACATTCTCTCAAGGCGATTGAGGCGGCTGAGGCCAGACCCTGGTCCATAGTTAATTGGTAGGGATCTCACACAAAAATGAACTCGAGCTTAATGAAAACGACCAAAGATGGGCATGGCTAACGGAGTTGTTGAGAGGAGCCAATGTGTGTGGAGGAAGGGGATAAAGCTAAACATCCCGTATATGGGAATCAAACTGATAATACACGGCCGCATGGAACGCGTATACTGAGATGATCATCTCTTCAACTATGCCTCTACTTGCTACCATCTTGTGTCGTGCTTTCCCCTCTCTCTCTCTCCGAGTAATGCTCCGTCACGTCACCCAAAATCCGAAGGCAAAGCCAAAAGCAAAATTGTCATGGTCCATTAGAGATACCTTGAAGAAGGGTGACAAGTGCTAAAGTGGAATAGTGGATGAGGAGATGAAATGGGGCTTGTGACAAACGCATCTGGAAACTCATGTCGATTTACATATATGCCAGAGGACAATTGAAAGTAACAATGCACTTCGATGTGCTTACCACATTAGGAAAGGGGTGAAGTTTCCGGGATCGTTCGATGAAGCTGCCCACACACATCGACCAGACCGTGATCCCTGACACCGGTCAAGGCACCGAACTACTGAAGAAAAGAATAAAGCTTGGATGATACACAATCTATTTATTAATTAAGTTGTTAATTTATTTTATTAGTTGGTTTTCTTAGTTGATTAGGATTCGTACGTTTTAGCATAATAAACTAATGGAATATATTTTTATGGAAAAAATAAGTACCAAGAAAAACACTCGAACCAAGCCATTAGAAAAGATATAAGAATCATTGGTGGTTTTAATACTCCAAACCATATATGAAACGACTAGGCCATAAAAGTATACTATGCATATTTTTAAGCATAGACATACCAAGGGGAAACGACTCTAAGTGTCTAAGTTATAAATTTTTAGGAATTGCCAGAATAGCAATATTAAGTAATATCAGTGGCGACACTTTAAATGCTTTGGAACCAAGAGAACAAAGAGAAATGCCTATAACACCCTTTCTCTAAATGTTCAATAGAATACAATAGAGTGAATAACTAAATGACTCTAATGTTCGTGCTAAGAAGTTTTGGACATAGAAAGAACAATAAAAATTGACTCCAATATGCACTTTTATAAATGTTTGGGAAACACAAAGTGGAATAAGTAGTCATGGAAGTGATTCTCGAGAGTTGGAGAAAAAATATTTTTAATATTTATGTCACAGTCGAAAGAAAGAAAGGTTAGAGAACTTTGTAAACATACCATTTAAGAGACACAACAATAACAATAATCAAAATTAATGGTCCCAAAACCCCTCAAAATGCAAAACAAAGGCACCTCAATTCCACATGGCTCCACTACTTGCATGCAATCCGTGCATGCATGCTGCATGCATGGTGGTATTCATTTGCCACTCTCTCTCTCTGCAAACATTTCTCCGACTGCCCACGGCTACAGAGAGAGAAAGAGTGAGGGGCAGAAGCGTCCATCTCACACAGATACCCCTGCCTCTCTCTCTGCTCGCCCTCCCCCCTGTGTCCTCTCATCTCCTTCTCCCGGAAGCCTCCCTCTTAAAATCTCCGCAGAAATCACCACCACCTCTGCCCAATTCTCCCCTGCGGCACGCACTCCGAACCCTCCCCGAGATCGCGGGATCGGGCGGCGGCGACCCTCCTGTTAATGCGCGTGCTCCCCTGAGGTTCTCGTGGTAATCATCTCCCACCTTTCCCTCGGGCGTTTCTTGTTTCGTTCGATCGGGATGCCGTGTATCTCTAGATCGGTTTGGTCGCGCGGTTCACCCCAAGATCGGGTTTTTTCGCGGGGGACTCCCTTCGTTATCGGTTCTTGGTGGGGTTTCCTCGTGATCGGGGGGTTTTCTTGGGGTTTTGGCGATCTTGGCGTGCGCGGGTGGGTTTCTTTGCGCCCATCGCCGCTCCATTTCACAAGCGATTTCTCGTCATCTTTGTGCAATGCGATCGTCGATTCCGTGGCAAAATCACGGGTTCTTGTTAATCCGCTTCCCTAATTTTTCACAATTTTGTTATATTTATGGATTTCTTGGGATTCTTTGAGCGGGTGGTGTGATCAACATCTTGTCCTTCTTGCCATCTGGATACGAAAATTCTGTTGCCATGTGGAGATTTCCTGGTTTTCTCCGGGAGTCGTGTTGTCTCCTGCTGTTGTCTTTATGCCAAATCGTTCGTACAAATGCTTGCTTTTATTTAGTAATGATTTTGTCCTTTTTCCTTTGATCATGTAGGGAATTTCGTGGTACTCGTTCCACATCGAACTGTGGGTGCCGTAGGATTGGTGACTCTACATTGTGTGATCGAGTTGGCATTGGCGGCTTTGTGGACTGTCCTGTTACTGATATGGACGAAGTGCCGGGTAATCAGGATAATCCGGAACTCAGACCTTTTCTTGGCAAGATCACCGGAGTGATGTATGCAAATCATGGGGAACAATCTGCAGGGAGTCCTTCCTCTGAGACGGGGTGGGTTCCCATTATCGCAAGAAGACCGTCGAATTCGCAGGTTGCTCTGCATGATATGGCAATGGTTGGAAGTAACGGGCTTGGTGTGGGAATCCTTGAGAATGCCATTTTGTTTGATGATCGGTCCCTGACGTCGGCATTCGAGAACATGAGCTTGAGTTTCATGGATGGTGCTGCTGGGTCTGCTGCTAACTCTGGCAGTGTTGCAGCTAGGGATGGACACTGTCCTGCAGGCCTTGAGATTTCATCTGCTGACAACAGACGGAACGGATCACTTCAGCCGATATTTGCTCAAGATGATTTTGTGCCTTCATCTCTGAGGATCAACAATGCTGAACACATGAAGCCAAGATTTGGTGGGCAAAATCCTCAAGTATACACAGGGATGCATGGCTCAGATAATACTTATGTGACTACAATCAATTTACCAGCACCTTCGCCTTTCCAGCAACAGATTTTTATCGATGGGTGGTCACAGATGAATGCACCTTATCAGCAGATGGACTCGAAATTCAGGTGGCATGATATTGATAAGGAGAGGCATTCTCTCATGCAGTCACGGTATTCTTATCCGCAGATGCCACAGGTTGCTCGCTCTGATGTTCGTTGGATTAATAGCAATCAATGTGGTGTTGCCAACTCCTCTGTCAATTCTGTAGCTTCACCTCATCTTAGGACGCCCACTCTTCATAATCTGGCACATGGCAGTGCTGATATCTACTGGAATGGTGATATGGTTCCTAATGGGAATAACCAACTGAATTCTTCACGTGTGAATAAATGTCCCTGTATCATTTATCCTGATTGCTCATGTGAAACCTGTGAATATTGCCAGATTCAGCAATCAGAAAAGCTCAAACATCCATATGGGCTCAGACGTACACCCAAAGGTTTGTTACAAAATCACTTTTTAGGTAAAGTCAGACTGAAAAGTTCTTCTGAGAAGATCCTGATGAAGTCCGATGGTGTAAATTCAATTAGAAATATCAAGCCTGACTTTGCACTTGATGGGTGTGCTGAAGCAAATCAAAGAACCGACTGTAATGGGCATAATCATCAGCTCAATATTCAGAGCAAAGACTCCTTGCATTTTGACTTGCAGAGCTCTCAGTGTTTGTCATCCTTGGGATCTGATTTGGTCATGAAATCTGTTCAACTTAAATATAGTTCAGTGGATGAAGTTGTTGGAGAATTGTACCTCTTGGCAAAGGATCAGAATGGCTGCCGCTTCCTACAAAGGATATTTACAGAAGGTTCTCAAGAGGATGCTCAAAAGGTCTTTGATGGTGTCATCGAGCATATTGATGAACTTATGGTTGATCCATTTGGAAATTACTTGGTACAGAAACTACTTGAAAGGTGTAATGATGATCAAAAGATGCATATAATATATGAAATAACCAAAAGACCGGGCCAGCTAATTAAAGTTTCATGCAACATGCACGGGTATGGCCACTTCATGATCTGATATTAATGGTTTCTCTTTTAGTTTCAGGTTATCAGTATCATATTTTTCTTACTATTTTGTTGAACATAAAAATTCAGGACACGTGTGGTTCAAAAGGTGATAGAAACTATTAAAACCTCAGATGAAGTTTCCATGGTTGTATCTGCTCTGAGCCCTGGTGCCATAACTTTGATGATGGATGCAAATGGCAGCCACGTCACACACCGTTGCTTGCAGAAGCTGTCACCCGAGTACAAAGCGGTAAGACATCTTCGCTTTAACCCAAATGTAGTCTTACCTTTTAGTGCTGCCTGACTGTCTCTGTAAATCTTGCCTTTATCAGCTCAATGGTGCAGTTATAACTCATAATTGTGCTGTATACAACTAAATATGCTGTATGATTAGAATGTACCCTAGTAACCATCTCTGAGTACCTCTTTTCCTTCAACTAAACCTTTAAATCATGCTTTTGTTATGCAAGCATTGGGCATCCTGTCCTTCAAGTGCTCAGTTTGCGTAGACGTGTATTTAGGGTCATACTCATACAATGATTTATGTTTGAGTGAATTGCATAAAACTACAATATTGTGTCATTTGTAACACAAAACTACAAGTATTGTGTCTAGTAACACAAAATTGCAAGTATTGTGTACTAATTTCACATAAAACCCGATTTTAATTAGATTCAGCAAAAAAATGGTCTTATGTTTCTCTAAAAATCCTATAACTTTTTGTACGTGTTCCATAATCCATGTTTAACCCATTTTAATTGGATTCACCCAAAAATCATGTGTAAAATTTAAACAAAAATTCTCTTAAAAATTTATTTTTATAACCCCTAATAACTGTTAGGGCCTCGAATAAAATCCTAAAAATATGTGAAAAATCACTAATATTCTTTTTATATGATGGACTAATTTCTAAAATTATTTCTAGCCCTAGGTTATATGGTGAAAAAGTGAGTTCCTTTGTATTGCTCCATTTAACATAAGTTATATGCTCCATTTATATACTTATAAAGGAACTCACTTTTCACTATATAAGCTAGGGCTGGAAATAATTTTAGAAATTATTATATCATGTAAAAAGAATATTAACGTTTTTTTTAGATTTTTGGGATTTTATTTAAGGCCCTAAAATTGTTAGATGTTATAAAAGTAACATTTTTGGAGAATTTTAGTTTAAATTATACACAGTCTTTTTGGGCGAATCCAATTAAAATGAGTTGCATATGAATTATGGAACACATAAAAAAGTTCTAAGATTTTTGGAGAAATATAAGATCACTTTTTGGGTGAGTTCAATTCAAATCGGGTTTTGTGTGAAATTAGTACAATACTTGTAGTTTTGTGTTACAAATGACACAATACTTGTAGTTTTGTACAATTCACTCTTTATGTTTTGATGCAATAAATAATCTTGCTTGGTAATTTGAGACATAAATGTGATTGCACTGCATGTAACCATTTTGAAGATATATTGTTAGTGCTACAATTGTGTTTGGCAATAATAGCCTTTTTTAATGCAACCTTGCTAATAAAGAAAGAAACAATACTCTACTGTCATTCACGACAGAGGCCATATTGATTTTCATGAGCAACGGTGGCCGATTGGGGCTGTAAATTTTATTTACTCCTCTATGGGATTTGTACTCTGGCTATGCCATCTTCCTTATTAATATTATAGGCAGCTCTCCTGCCTGTTCATTGCTGAAAATGAAAATGGGTAACAACTGCAATTATTGTCGCAAGGAAATTCAGAATACTCAAATGCCTTATAGTAAATGCTGGAAGTTTGCCATTTTTGGTCCTAATGTCTTACTCTCACACATGCTGCATTCCTAGAGTTGATCTTACTCCCTAGCAAGGGCGGATCCCGGCTCAGGGCTGCCAGGGCTTCAGCCTAGGCCCTAGGTTCAAAAGAATTGTCCATGGGAAGTCTACCGAAAAAGTAGAGAAGTTCAAAGTGACTAGTTCCTATTCCAATTGTGATTTCTGTGATCTGGTTTCTGGACAGTGTTTCATCATTTAACAGAAACCCAGCTGTTTATTCTTCCTGCGACTTTAAAACTTGCACAATGTCACTATCATGTATTACAAAGTTATTTTAACCCAGAGTCTTTAATCCAATGACATCCCTTTCCCGAACATTTATTAGTTATCTTTATTTGTACTTTCCTTTGACTTTTCAATTTCTTTTGCTGCACACGACTCTAATGTTTCCAGTACTGCTATCTAAACTAATTCTCTAATGTTTTCTGCAATTAATTCTTGCTTGGTGAAACATAATACCGAAGAGGCTTGAGTTAACCAAGCAAGAGGATGCCAATTAAAGCAAATGTGAAGCATATAGCCATGCACTCATTTTAGTGGCATGGAAGAACAAGAGTCTTAAATTTTACTTTGCTATCATGGTTGCCATTTTTTTAAACTCGATTCATTGCAGTTCCTTCTCAATGCGGCCATAGAATATTGCTTTGAGCTCGCAAAAGATCGTCAAGGCTGTTGTATCATCCAAAAATGTATTCTTCATGCAAATAAGGAGCAGAAGAACAGGTTGTTGTACAATATCACATCCAGGGCTCTTGATCTTGCAGAACATCAGTACGGGTATGTAAGTTCTCTTTTGCGTTCAAAATTTCTCAAGGTCAAGTAATCACGATCCTTTTGCAGCCTTGCTTTTGAATACTAAGCATAGGAATAACTCATTGCAGGAACTATGTAATACAGTATATACTCGAGCCCAACATTACATGGGTAACGAATGAAATACTGGACAAGCTCGAGGGTCACTACGGATATCTATCAATGCAAAAGTGCAGTAGCAACGTGGTTGAGAAATGTTTGAAAGAAGCACAGGAGCCTAAACGTGTGAAAATCATCCTTGAGCTCATCAATGACCCGAAATTGCCGCATATCTTGCTCGATCAGTATGGGAACTATGTGATTCAAACAGCGCTCCAAAAGTGTGAGGTAAAAAGCTGCAGGATGTTTATTTAGTACTAATTTCTCAAACCATTTCATTCTAACCATGCTTAAAACATGCAGGATGCTGCAGTTCACGCTGCATTGGTTGGAGCCATTAAGCCGCACATCTCTGCTCTTCGAAACAACATGTATGGAAAGAGAGTTCTGTCGAAAATCTGCCTGAAGAACAAGAAGTACTGATCCCACGCCTCCTCGAACTGCCTTTCAGACTTCATCACACTTCAGGCAACGTGCATGAGGTGTACCAACCTGTAATAAGTAACATATTTAAAAGATAGGTCATCATAAAACTGAGTAGATTAATGAAGGGAGAAAAGGAAGGAGAGCAGCCTTTTAAAAGATAGCTCGTCATAACACTAGTACATGAGGTTCGAGGAGACCACATTTTGGGCCACTCTAGGCAATGCGTGTTGCATATTATTGAGTTGTAGAGGTTTTGTGCAAATAATAATGAGTTATGTTATTTTTACAGTGCATTTGTAGATGCTAGTATATTCTCTCAACCAGTAACCTTTATGTGATATATTGGGGCTATTTGGCAAGGCTCTAGTTCCAGATTTGCTCCATAGATTTACAGTGGAATATATCTATTAGTGAAGCTGGAGCTATCAGAATAGCTATTTGTCTAGCAGGTTATTTCAGAGCCATGAATGGGGAGGTTTATGGTGAGCTGTTCATGCTACCCTTGATTGTGAAGTTTACCCCCTTCCTCAATTCCACCGACGCAAGCACATGTCCACCCTCAACCTCGAGGATGTCGCTAAGGCAGGAGGGAACACGTCTTGATTTAAACAGTAGCTAAATTTTCTAGACATGATTAAATTTTGGTTTGAATTTTTGAGTTAAGAACCAAACAGTCCCTAGATTTGGAGCCTGACAAATACCCCTTTATATTCCAAAAGAGAATGAGACGAGTTTGAGCATTTCTTAAGCTTTTTTTTTAATAAAAAAATTTAAATGTAGTTTCTTTGGTGAATTAGAATCACCTCTGCAAATAGTTTGGCTAGCTGGATGAATTTATTTTTTAAAAAGAGAATGGTGGTGTAATTGACCAATTTACCTTTATCATGATTTTTTTGCATTGGGTTTTTTTTTCCATTGAGCAATGAGCACTTTAATCAAAACACTGCTATCTACAAACATGATGAAACATGAGCTGTACTTATTTGACATTGGAAAATAAGATAATTTTCTATTTGTCATTTTATGAAATGAACTTTCTTATTTATCACTATTTCTATTTTTTTATTCCTTCATCGCTATTATCGTCTATTTTACCTATAAAAAAGACATATTTATCCTTAAGAAGATAGACAACAGCTTCAAGCGTGGACACCAATAGCTAATCAAAGTTTAAAGCTCTTTAGAAGATGAATATTAGAATGTAATGTATTAGAGAGTTATAGACATTTTTTTACATTTTTGTAGGGTTTTTGAATACTGAATTTGGATAAATAGATCAGGAGATATGAATTTTTAAAACCTTGTTGTCTGTAGACCATTAAGGAGTTGTATGGTTATATTATGACTATAGTTAGTCATAGGAAAAACTAGAATTAATTTTTATAGTGAATATCAAAGTTATAGAAAATTTTATGTAGATAATTATGGTTGCTTATTTGTTGGGTTTCCTATTGTAGAAAAATAGATACTAAAATAATAAGGTGACTGGATTGCAGTGGATGTATTAGTGTCGTGGCTGTTTTTAATAGTATTTAATTTAATACTCACAATACTTTCTAACTAGAAATGCGGTATATTATGTACAATTTTTGTATATAAGTTGTCACCTATGAATATACTTTTTGTTTGCAAGTTATATATTTTTTACCAAATGTGGACAACATTTAATATGTGTGACGGAGAAACAATGTGTTTAATGCGTGCCCGAAGTCATCGTCCTCCTTCCTAAGAGTAAATATTTTTTATATGGATCAAATGGATTGTAGAGGCGAGAAAAGAATAAAAATTAAAAACAATAATAAATAAAAAAATTATTTCATATTTCAAATAGAAGGTCACTTTATCTTCCTATGCTAAAAAAAAGAATTTGCTCTCAGTCACTCGATTCTTGATTTCTTACCCCTCTGCCGGCAGGCCAGCCAGCAGTCGAGTCGTGCCTGGATGATGGGCACGTGTCCCTGCACCTGCACGGCACGTTCTTCGTCCAGTCCTCCTTTGCTTTGCTGTGTCGTACAATCGTACAAGGGTACATTCCGAATCAATTGGCCAAAATCCAAAATTAGACAATATACGCGACCGTATTTACCGAAATAGACAACATGTTAGCGTATTTACAATTTTAGCATCCGTATTCGGCACACCGTGTGTCGAATATGGCACTGTAGCTCATATTCGGCACACGGTGTGCCGAAAATGACACTGTAGCATAATTTTCGGCACACCGTGTGCCGAAAATGGACTGTAGCACAGTATTTCGGCACACGGTGTGCCGAAAATGGACTGTAGCACCGTATTTCGGCACACCGTGTGCCGAAATACGGTGCTACAGTCCATTTTCGGCACACCACACTCCGAAAATGAACAGTACCGCGCGTGAACAGTAACAGCAGTGCGTTTGAATTTCGCTTTTCCTCTTTTCCAAAACGGTGGTCTTCTGTTACTCCAAAAATGTTAAAACTTTTTTTACATATTTCATAATCCATGTGCAACCCATTTTAGTTGGATTCACCGAAAAATCCTTTGTATATTTAAAACTAAAATTCTTCAAAAAACACTACTTTTATAACTTGTAATAATTTTTAGTGTCTCAAATAAATTCCCAAAAATTTAGAAAAATTCACTAATATTCTTATTATGTGATGGACTAATTTCTAAAATTATTTTTAGCCCTATTTTATATGATGAAAAAGTGAGTTCTTTTGTAATGCTTCATTTATATGTATTTTTATCATTTCATGTAAATGAAGCATTACAAAGTAACTCATTTTTTCATCATATAAACTAGAGCTGAAAATAATTTTAGAAATTAGTTCATCACATAATAAGAATATTAGTGAATTTTTCTAGATTTTTGGGAGTTTATTTGAGACACTAAAAATTATTACAATTTATAAAAGTAGTCTTTTTTGAATAATTTTAGTTTTAAATATACAAAGGATTTTTCGGTGAATCCAACTAAAATGGGTTGCACATGGATTATTAAATATGTAAAAAAAGTTTTAACATTTTTGGAGTAACAGAAGACCACCGTTTTGGAAAAGAGGAAAAGCGAAATTCAAACGCACTGCTGTTACTGTTCACGCGCGGTACTGTTCATTTCGGAGTGTGGTGTGCCGAAAATGGACTGTAGCACCGTATTTCGGCACACGGTGTGCCGAAATACGGTGCTACAGTCCATTTTCGGCACACCGTGTGCCGAAATACTGTGCTACAGTCCATTTTTGGCACACGGTGTGCCGAAAATTATGCTACAGTGTCATTTTCGGCACACCGTGTGCCGAATATGAGCTACAGTGCCATATTCGACACACGGTGTGCCGAATACGGATGCTAAAATTGTAAATACGCTAACATGTTGTCTATTTCGGTAAATACGGTCACGTATATTGTCTAATTTTGGATTTTTGCCGAATCAATTGAAAGCCTCTTTAAAACCATTTGTCAGTTTCTGAATCAGAAGTACCTTTTAATTAACTGAATCCACATGTAATTTTTTATATTTTTTTAATTTCTAATTTAGTAGAAATCTCCATCTATTTCAAAAAATTATAAAAATAGATTTCTCTCTCGTTCAGAGAACCAAATATAAATCTCACTCCTTCAGTTGGCGAGATTTAGAAATCTCTCGTTGCATAGGTAGATAAGGATGTGGTAGTTCACGTGTTTATGCACAAGTTCTTCTTGCCCTATGAGTGGGAGAAAAATCTTTCTGGCCCACCAAAAGGAAGAGAAATCTTTTTCGCCCACTCCCACCCAAATGGCAAGAAGGATTTTTTTTTTATATTTTATATAAGACAAGATGATTTTTTTTAAAAAATTGTACAGAAACAATTTCATTGATAGTAGAACCCATCATTTTTATTGATAGATAGAAGTGGACACATCGGATAGTAGAAGTATATCATCTCTATGGTACATGATTTAGGATAGTATAATGTCGCGGATAGAAGAGAGAATCCTCCCAATCCTCCCACTTTGGGTTGTCATCTTTTGAAGGATGAATTCGATGGTGATATGCTCTAGAGACAATCATAGAGATGATTATATCATGTCTATGTTTATATACTTCTAAATAATGTGTAATTCTAAGAACCATTATCATTTACATTGATTAGCAAGTATGTTATTTCTTCGTGAAACTCTTTGTTTGTAATATGATGTTATTCTAAGTTGATCTCTGGTCAAATTATGATGATTCCTAAGGTTAGCAAATGTATTGATTGATGATTATGTTTTATGGATCATAGGTAAAGAGATACCGAATCAATAATATAAACATTTATGTTAGGGAACATGATGTTGGTTAGACCCACCTTGAGATACTACTGGGATTGTTATTTATGATGTGCCACTAGTTATTATCTCAAATGGTGTACCTGCAGGATCTTTAGATCTGAGATCATTATTGATTCACATAATGTGTAGTGACATACTTTGGGTTGTCAAATGCTATTCCATAATTGGGTAGTCATAAAGGTAGTTTTCGGATTTATCATGAAACAGTTCGCGGAGTGTGAGCGATCAAGATGGAATTTTCCCCTCCTTGATAACGGGAAAGATGTCTCTGGGTCCCTCGAGGTAGTTGGATTGAGAAAGTGCATGACCATGCCAATATATAATTAAATAGTTAATCACGATGAATCCACTACTTAATCGAGTGAATGGTCGAACTATCCTAAGGGTGGCATGTATCTCACCATAAGCTTTACCAATATCGTGAGACAAAGGGATTGATGCATGCGTATGTTAAGGTTTAGTCAATATGATCTTTGTGTATGTTCGAAAGTCAATATGTCCTGCTAGGGACCGCTATTGATTTCGGTTCAGGAAGAGTTTCTGAGTCGAAGTCGTTTGTATATGAACCTAATGGGTCACACACTTAATGAGTTAGAATAAAACATACAGATTAGATTTGTATATGAGTTTGATTGGATTGTGGTCTATGAGGAGTTAGAGTCCTTAAGGGCTTCCAACGTGGGAGCCCATTAGTGAGCTCTATATAAGGTGGGGCGTGGGATAAGGCAAGAGAGAGACATTTCAAAACCCTAGTCGCAACTCTCCACACGATCTCCAAAAAATCCTAGCCGTGCGTGCAGTGCTAGCATACCAGCGCACGATGATCCTGCTCAGTACGTGTGGATACCATAGAGATGTTGCTACTACTGTGGTGCTAATCTCCTCGACGTAAAGATTGTGACGCTGCTGCTTGGCTGGTCGAGGACTTATTCGGCTAGTCGACATACCTACTTGGTGCTGGTCCCAAAGCACGATGCAACCACTCGGAAATGGTAGAGGAACACGACACGACCACTCAAAACTGGTTGAGAACTCAACGCATTTGCTTGGAGCTAGTAGAGGAACTAGTTGAGGAGCACAACCACCTGTGCGGAGCTGCTCGTGGAGCTGATCAAGGAGTTGGTCGAGGAGCATGATGTGCGCGACGTTGGATCGGTCTACTCCAACTCTTCTTCCATTGCGCTGCTAGTCTAGTGGTAACGATCTATGATCTCCTACTAGCATGATTTCTTGGGTGAATACGATATATTTTTTTGTTTTAGGCTAGCGTAGCCTACGCGTTCCCTTTCAAAATTGCCATCTTCTGGAGCTTACTAGTTCTCTCGATCCTCTCGCTCTATCAATTCAACTATCTTAGTGTTGGGGATGATCTCAAGCCCCCCTTCGTATGGCAAGTCGAAGTCTACCGGTGGCTAAACACTCATGGGTGTTGCAGGGATGTTTCAGGAAATACAGGCGAAGACCATGGCGTACCTTCAGTCGAAGCCCGAAGGTTGGCCCATATCCTCCATCCGTGCGGGTGAAGGCCAGGATGGGCCTTCGATCGAAGCCCGGAGGCACATCTGCAGTTCCTACCACCCGCGTCGGCGAAGGCATCGACATGCCTTCATTCGAAAGCCGAAGGTCGACCAGTAATTCCGCTGACCGAAGGGTGCGAAGGTACTAGCATATCTTCAGCCGGAGGCCGAAGATCGACTCATGGCGCCGGAGGGCAGGAGCGAAGCTCGTGGTGAACCTTCGGCTAGAAGTTGAGGAGGAGCCTTCAGCACAGCCATGAGATTGGCCGAAGACCACAAATGAACGTCGAGGCCCACTTAACTGCACAGGGCAGAGTTGTAATTATGTAAATATACTTGATTGTACTATAATGCCCCCGAATATGCCGAGAATGTGGCAGGTGAGGGGGTGAAACTATAAACCCTAGCGTGGAGTGGTTGAGTACAGGCTATAAATAGGGCAATATTGTACCCGAGATGAGAGATGAATCAATCAAGACTATTTACCTCTAAACATGTGTCACACCTAGGAGCCTTCGACTTTCCCTCAGAGCAAAGGCTTTCCTTGTTTGGGACTTCGGTTCCAACACTTAGGAATGAGTTCTTTCTCATTAGCCACACTCATTGACAGCACATCATGTTATGGCACAACATCCTGTTCCTGCATTGTTTCATCATCCTTCACAACCGTATTTTGTCCACCCTTGTGTTCAACATGCAATTCCCTAACTCCCTACATGTACCTAGGTTGAACAAGCAACACAAGTGGCCATCCACACTTAGTTTCCATCTCCAGATACCTCCTCGAAGTCAAGGTTATGTTTAGTGGCATCAGCTTCCAAAAAAACCTTCCCTTAAACAGCTCACTACAACCATAATCGTCAGTTCATATTGCTCGAGATCCAACTTGAAACCCCGCACTAACCAGTTGTACACTCTCCTAAAATTTCTTTCACTTGCTCTAGCTATACTCTTATCCAATGACTGGAATCTTAAAAAGCCTATCCCTTTCGGACCATAAGCAATCTCCCCTTATGGAAAGAAAATCTTGAAATATAACTTTCTTGATATACCTGCCCACAATCGACAAAAAAACTATACCATTATTTTGTCCTACAACAACGAAATCCGAGAATGAATACTACATCCTAAGTTGAATAGTACTTATAAAAACATACTTCAAATATTGTAACCCTAAATATATCAAACAACTAATCCCAACTATCAAATCTTGGGTTTCACTGTTACTCTACCTTGTTCTAGAAACCTAACACTAGTTCCTAGAAAATATGTAGGGATCGGTGACATCTTAAAAGGGGGGTGAATTAGGACACTTGAAACTATTTCAGTTCCAAAAACAACACAACATAAACCTATATCAATTTCTATCTAAATGTGCTTTAGGTTTATCTATTATATCTACTCTATCGATCAAAGCGCTTGCAACCTATCTAAGAAGGTAAATTGCAAGTAAGTAAATGCAGAAACGTAAATAAGGTAGAGAGAGTAAACTCGACACAAGGATTTTTTTTCCTATAGTATCGATGGCATGAATGCCACCCCTAGTCCACATTAGAGCTCCACAAAGGATATGCTCCCGGTCGGCACCCGGTCACAGCTCTTCAGACACCGAGTCACAAAGACAAGGCCTCCACCCGGATGAGCCACCAAGCCACCAAGGTAAGGTCTCACCACTAGCCTCTCTTTCGGTTCCTTGCTGCCGTGATCACTTCGGAGCTTGAGCCACCAAGGCAAGGGTCTCTGCGTCCCTGTACACGATTCTCATCGCCGCTCCACACCAAGTCGGAGGGTCAACAAGCTTGAGCAACTCCATCTCAAGTTACCGGTGAGTCACCAAGACTTCAAGGCACCGGCGTACCAAGAGGTACAAGCTTGGATCACTCTTTGATCCACTTTCTATGCAGCAATCACCTAGCAACACACTCTCTAGGCCTACAAGCATTAATCACTCTCTAATCTTTAGCTTAATTTGCCTTGTATGATCACTTTAAGCACTTTAGTGGCTTGGATACCTTCTCAGGTGTATATGAACTTTTCTGGACTTCATCTACCTCAAATGACTGAGTAGAGGGGTATTTATAGCCTCAAACCCGTGCACTAGTTGTTAACCCAACGGCTCAGAAAAGTTATTAACACCGGATGATCCAGTAAGAACAATAGTACTAATCCGGTAAGAACAATAGTACTAACACCGAATCATCCGGTGAGTACATTCTTACAAACTAACCTTTGAAACCCCCACTCAAGCCTCTGTGAACACGGATTATCCTGTGATGACTCACTGAACACCGGACAAATGCACCAGATTATCCTATGTACATATGTTCATTTTGGAGCTCTTTAGAAATAATAGTCTGGTGTGTTTATTTTATGAACACCGGATCATCCGGTGAGTATAGTAGAAGAAACTAACCGTTGGAACCCACTCAGACTCATCTGTGAACAACGGATTATCCTGTGATAACTCATTGAACACTGGACACATGCACCGAATTATCCTATATGCATATATTCATTTTGAAGCTCTCTAGAAATAATATTCTGGTGTGTTCATTTTGTGAACACCGGATCATCCGGTGAGGTAAAAGACCCCGCTTCAAACTTTCTATGAACACTGGACTGTTTTTCATTGTTCTCACCGGATTATCCTATGTAGCATCGGATTATCTGGTCAGACAAATTTCAACAGAACAACGTTATGTATTTTGGGTATAACTTTTCGCTCTAAACTCCAATTTTGATGTCTTGAGCTCTATAAAAAGCTTGTGAAGAGCTCTACCAAATTATATAGAAATCCATCCCATTTGATCACAACAAAATTCATAAAACAAGTCCAATTCATTCCTCTCTTTGGTCCGGCTTCGGTGACTTCTCTTTTGTTGCATCCATGAGACCTACTAAAGCATATACTTGACAAATATGTTAGTCCCACCGACTATATTGTCATTAATCACCAAAACCACAATCATAGACTAATAGGTCCATTTTCCCTACAATATCCCCCTTTTTGGTGATTGATGACAACACAACCAAAACAAATAGTAAATAACAAATGATACCAAATGTAAAGATCATAAATGAGCATAAAGTTTTACCATATTGCTTGGATGCATGTTCTTACTAATTAGTCCCCCTTTGTTGTGGCTCCCCCTTTCTCTATTGCCATTATCTCCGTTGATCGACCTATGCAAAAGCTTCTCTTTTGTCGATCTAGGCACCTTATATTGCTTTAGCATCTTCTTCTTCTTCTCCCTTTGTCAACTTCGGCATTCCTAAACCATCTTGCTTATTGCTACAATCTCTCTTACCTTGTTACTTGCTTCTTGCTTTGGTCGTCCAAATTCTCCCCCTTTGTCAACAATCTCAAAAAAAGACTATATGCACATGTTGAACTCAAAGAGAAAAATATTAGGGCACATGGGAGAGAGCTTTATAAATCATGATCCAATTGAAAGTATACCAATTGGATCTCACTACAAAATGAATGATACCAATTGTAGGATATGATACCAATTGTAAGCTATGAAAGCATAAGGATCACAATTTATAGAACTCACATAATATAGTCTAAACTCCCCTTATTTGTGTGCATACATATGATGAGAATAAAACATATGCACAACTAAACAATATATCAAAATAGGAAGTTTAAGCTATATTATGCAGGGAGGTAGCTTAAATGAATAAAGATTTGACAATGATACCAATTGAAACGTTTGAGCATTGCATACCTCTGGGAACATGTTGATTGCTCCATAAGACTACAAAAGATATCACTAGAAACATATGTTAGTCTTAAAATCACAACCTATAGGATATACTTCCAATAAATATGTGCATACAAGTGTTAAATACTTGTGAGATATATGCACTTATTATTGATAACAATGGGGATTTATTTTATACATTGGATCATGGCACATAAAAGATATCAATTGTGAAACTAGTGCCATAAAAGAAATCTACCACTAATAAACCATGTAGATTGCTCATGGTTAAGAGAGAAATACAGGCAACCTACCACATGAGACTTATACTAGGTATTGCAATAAATTGAAATGAGCACATGCAATCCTAGATGATGTAAAAAGAGCTACGATAAATTAACGGATTTTGCATCTAGCTTCATTACCTCTTTTACTTTTGGATGGGGATTTCGGTGTATGATGATCATGAACTTCATCAATGCGCCAATCTTATATACTTAGCTTCTTTGCTTGAATCTTCACTTCATTTTGTAAGCCAAGTCTTCAAATCCCCATAGCCACTTTAGGGCTTCAAGTCTTCTTTGTAACCCAAACCGATTGGGGCCCCATCGTATTGATGATGACTTCCTTAGGCACCCTAATGGGTTAGTTCCACATCCGATCCTTCTTCCCAATCATGTGTGCAACCACCTTATCATTTTTCTTCTTCTTGAGTTTGTAGTGGTTGCTCTTTATCTTGTTCTTGTAGTTGGGCTTGGTGGAGGTCTTGTTTGAGAAGTTCACCATCTTCTTCTTCTTCTTGGTCTCCTTCTTCACTTGTTTGCAATTGAAAGACTTGTGGCCTTCTTGATGGCATTTGAAGCATGTCACGGTTGACCCCTCCGCAAGCTTCTTCACCATCAAAGCACGGTTATCTTGAGGAGGTTGGACTTGTCCTTTGCCCTTCAATCTCACAAAGTACTCCTTGAGCTTATCCACTTCTTGCTTGAGCTCATCATTCTCTTGTGCAATGAGTTCATTAGATTGTTCTACAATAACATTCTTAAGCTAGATAAAGCATATAAATCATCACAAGAAGTGGAAACATCTACCTTAGAATTGTAATTAAAAAGAGAGGTTGATTGATTCAAAAGGACCTTAGTTTGAGATTCAATGCACTCAAATTTATCCTTAAGCACTTCATGCTCCTTATTTAGCAAATTGAATTTGCACAATAATTGTTCATAATTAGAAACAAATGTAGCATGAATGTCATTAAGTGCATTGAATTTGTTAAGCTCTTTAGATTATTTTTTAAGGCCCTTTGTTGCTCATTGATCAAATAAAGGAGTTCATCATAGGAAGGAGAATCCTCATCGGATTTATCATCACTTACATAGCTATCCATACCTTTGGCCATAAGACACTTGTGAGATGGCTTGCGAGATGACTTGTGTGATGATGACCTTGAGGAAGAAATTTTCTTAGATGGGAGGATGGTGAAACTTTCATCACTTGAGCTTTATTCTTTATCGTCACTCACCCATCTTCCTATGCTTGCAAATACCTTGGCTCTTCCCCTTGTCTCCCTCTTGTTCTTAGTCTTTTTCTTCTCCTTCTTGATATGATCAATTGTTTTGACCAAGTTCTTCATGGAGATTGGGTGATCAATCTGGTATTGATCTTCTTGATGTTCTTCTCCACTTGTGAGATGAGCTTGGCGACTTCGAGACCCATCTCTGCATCGCTTGAGGTGTTTTGCTCATTTTCTTCATAGCTCTCTTCATCATCTTCACTTGAGCTTGACTCTTGCTCTTGTCTCCTCATCCTTGCCTTCATGTGTTGACATTGAGCTTGCTTGCTTGTGAGAGTAAGGTTCTTAGTGTCAGATGAGGAAGAAGCTTTCACCTCTATATTTATTGTCATCTCATGGGCGGTGATCTTGCCGACCACTTGACTTGGAGTCATCTTATTGATGCCATTGTTGTCGTAGATGATGGAGACGAGCAACTTGTACTTTGGAAAAAGAGCTTGAAGTATTCTTCTCACCACTTGATCATCTTCAATTGGTGTCAAGCCTAACCCATTGATCTCATTGACAACAATATTCAAACGTGAGGTCATGTCGTTAACATTTTTATAGGATAGTTGCTTGATGCCATTAAGCTTAGTAACAAGCACATGATATTTCTCATTGCGCATATCCTTTGTGCCTTCATGTATTTCAATGAGACTATTCCAAATATCATGTACATTAGTGAGAGAATAAACACGATTAAATGCATCAATACATATAGATGATAAAAGGATAATTTTTGTCAATGCATCTAATTGCCTCTCCTTATTGGTGATGCGTTGCCCTATCCTTTCCTCGGTGACTCTCCAAACATCTAAGCCTCTAGCTTGCAAATAACAAGACATTAGAATTTTTTCCAACACGGAAAATTTATGCCATCGAAAAGTGGAGCACTATGGGAATTCATCTCAATCCCGAACGTCACAACTCTAGGATGTTAAGTCTATAAAGAGTACGAGACTCTGATACCACTTATAGGGATCGGTGACGTTCTAAGGGGGGGGGGGTGAATTTTGGCTCCAAAAATAATACAAGATAAATCTATATTAATTTCTATCTAAATGTGCTCTAGGATTATCTAGTGTGTCTACTCTCCCGATCAAAGCGCTTGCAACCTATCTAAGAAGATAAAATTGCAAGTAAGTAAATACGGAAACGTAAATAAGGTAGAGAGAGCAAACTTAGCATAAGAATTTTTTTCGTGGTATCGGTGATGTGAATACCACCCCTAGTCCACGTTGGAGCTCCACAAAGGATATACTCCCGATCGGCACCTGGTCACGACTCTTGAGCCACTAAGTCAAAAAGACAAGGCCTCCACCCGGATGAGCCACCAAGCCAAGGTCTCACCACTAGCCTCTCTTCTGGTTCCTTGCCACCATGTTCATTTTGGAGCTTGAGCCACCAAGGCAAGAGTCTCCACATCCCCGTACACGCCTCTCGTCGCCGCTTCACACCAAGTCGAAGGGTCAATAAGCTTGAGCAACTCCAGCTCAAGTTGCCAGTGAGTCATCAAGACTCCAAGGTGCCGGCGTACCAAGAGGTACAAGCTTGAATCACTTTTTGATCCACTCTCTAGGTAGCAATCACCTAGCAACACACTCTCTAGGCCTATAAGCACTAATCACTCTTTAAGCTTGTGCTTAATTTACTTTGGATGATCACTTTAAGCACTTTGGTGGCTTAGATACCTTCTTAGGTTTATATGAACTTTTCTGGACTTTAGCTACCTCAAATGACTGAGTGGAGGGATATTTATAGCCTCAAACCCGCACACTAGCCGTTAACCCAATAGCTCAAAAAAGTTGTTAACACCGGATGATCCGGTAAGAACAATAGTACTAACACCAGATCATCTGGTGAGTATACTCTCACAAACTAGCTGTTGACCCCCACTAAAGCCTCTGTGAACATCGGATTATCCTGTGATGACTCACTGAATACCGAACAAATGCACCAGATTATTCTATGTACATATGTTCATTTTGGAGCTCTTTGGAAATAATAGTCCGGTGTGTTTATTTTGTGAACACCGGATCATCCGGTGAGTATAGCAGAAGAAATTAGCCGTTGGAACCCACTCAGAGTCATCTGTGAACACCGGCTTATCCTGTGATAACTCACTGAACACCGGACACATGCACTGGATTATCCTATGTGCATATGTTCATTTTGGAGCTCTTTGGAAATAATAGTTTGGTGTGTTCATTTTGTGAACACCGGATTATCCGGTGAGCCAAAAGACTTCGCTTCAAATTTTCTGTGAACACCAGACTATTTTTCATTGTTCTCACCGGATTATCCTATGTAGCACTGGATTATCCGGTCAGGCAAATTTCAGCAGAATAGCGTTATGTATTTTGGATATAACTTTTCGCTCCAAACTCCGATTTTGATGATCTTAGGCTCTATGGAAATCTTGTGAAGAGCTCTACAATATTATATAGAAATCCATCCCATTTGATCACATCAAAATTCATGGAACAAGTCTAATTCATTTCTCTCTTTGGTCTGGTTTTGGTGGCTTCTCTTTTGTTGCATCCATGAGACCTACTAAAGCATATATTTGACAAAAATGTTTCCCAATGACTATGTTGTCATTAATCACCAAAATCACAATCATGGACTAATATAGTAGTCAATGGACAGTTGTCTCCCTTCAAGGAAAAGTGGATTGATTATTGAGAGTGCTCGATAGTGAAGGACCACCGTCAGTTGGAGGAACTAGAGAAGCACCATAGGAACATATCCTTAAGTTTTGTTGTTAACATTCTGTACGCTCAGATTGTGCAGAAGATGAACTAAAAAATCCAGATCAATAATCTGGGCAATTAAGGAGGAATATCGTTACACCATTAGCTATGCTAAGGCTTGGAGGGTGAAGCGGAAGACAATTGAGATGGGGTTTGGGACATATGAAGCATGATGATAACCTCCCACATCTATTGTGCATCATTGGTCAGAGGAACCCTGAAACTTATTATGATAGTCCACACTACCCGTCAGTGAAGAACATGGTATGTTGGTCCTACCACACAAATTATTTGCCTTTGGTGCATGTATACAAGCTTTCAAGCATTGTTGATTTATCCTTTGCATAGACGACACCTTTCTTACCGAGAAGTACAGGGGTTGGATTCTCACAGCAATTGGTATAGATGGAAACAACTAAGTATTACCATGTATGGCGAAGCAGGTCCGCCATGCTCAACATCTGATGAGAGACATCCATGACCTCGCCATGCAACTACTTCATCCATAAATTATGGAGTTGTGTGAAACATTATTGCAATGCTGTAATGATTTAAGTTGCAAGAAATTATGTTGTTAAAACTGTGTTATGTCAAGTTGTAATGTAAGATTGTGTTATGTAAACTTATTATAATATTGTGTTCCATTTAATTCTTGTCATTCGATTTTATCAATCATATTATTATGTAAACTTATTGTTGTTTTCTCAATCATAATTATCATACGATTTTGCACGTATGGCTATTGTTCACCCAAAGCTGCTTGACCCACGTGTGGATGTCAAGCACTGCTCCTACCTGATTGCTGTTAAGGGGACTGAGATCCCGTACTCCGATCATGGGTTTTGGACGAGTGTTGGATCCCTAGGTTTGCAACACATTCCATTCATGTGCCTCTAGTCTGTTGTTAGTGAAGTCTCTAACTTATATCATATTTTGGTTGTAGGTTGCGCACGATGGGGCTTCTCATGCTTTGCAAACTCATGGAGGCACAACAGGGGGTGGGGTGAGTAGAGTCCACGTGGTGGTTCTGATACAATATGGCCCTACTTACAGCGCTTGTGAACCGGTAGAGATGCATACGTTCTCTCTCATATGGGGAGATGGCACCTACAATTTAGAACATTTCATTCCTGCTTGGCCTACCTTGCACGGGGCAAGCGGTGGTTATGGTGGATGTAGGGCCCACATGACGTGACAACATCATTGCATGGTTCGGTGCCATTGTGCAGAGGGATAGTGCTCCTCTACGTGTCTGAGATGTACAAACCTACGAATATGTGGATCCTACAGTTCACTATATGTTACTTTTATATGGTTCCTTCCTCCTTACATTCTATCTTTACATGCTTAATGTCGTTTGTATGTAAATAAAAGGTAGATTACATCCACCCCAAGGCAGACACTACCACCATTTCTAGGAACTTGGAGGTGTACATGTTGTTGGTATTTGAGCGGATCATGTTCACCTGCAGCCATGGATACTCGGTGTCGAAGGCCATGATTCTATACACCATGGAGATAGCCAACGCCGTAGAGGAGGAGATCACCAGTTCAGTTGGGCTTTTGTTGTGTTGGCCCCAACCTACAGGGGTCTATGCAAGGCCTACACAAAGGAGGATTCAGGTGCCATCTTCTACGACTGCCCCCTAGTTCACTAGCTATGGGCGTACGAGCGGTTCATCATTGGTCAACCGCTCTTGGACAACACCTCATATGAAACTATGCCTCATAGCGAGGATGGACCCACCATGGGTTCATTGTGGTGCTAATGGTAGGTAAGATCTCTTGTGATCCATTTGTCTCACCTATTCCATAATTTCATTCTATGAATTTGTGTGTCTAAGGTTCTTTTTACCCAGTTGACATGGGCCAATGCATAGATGCACAGGGTGTATCCTGACTTCATAGGCTAGTTCGATGACCTCTTGGTCGATGACATGCGGTGGACATCGTATAGCGAGGAGGACATCCTCAGTTGTGCCCCCATCAGCCTATCTTCGTTGTTCTTGTGGGATAAAGAGTACTGGATGATAAAGAAGCCCATTGTCTTCAACACCTTCATTAAGGATTACACGCCACATTAGTTCATGTGCCAGTTCAATTTGTACCAGCAGTCCCTCCTACCCGTTGTCCGAATCATGCCTGCCCACTTGCATAGGTAATTGTTTTGATTTGTTGTCTTCTATCTTTATTCATGCACCGTAACTCGTGTAATAAACCGCATTATCTTGTAGGAAGACACGGTAGGGTACATTGACAACTACTCTGTGGGTGCCCCATTTGAAGCCATGGGTAGCGTACTAGGTCAAGGCTTTGGAGGATGTCATTAACAAGGACCGACCGCAATTTGATGAGGCCTTTGCAGTGTACCTGGCTTGGTTCCTACCTTAAACATGGACCTAGGTGATGTTAACATCGTCCAAGGTGATAACTTACATACCACACATGTAGGATGCTTGCCCAGTGCACATGGATCAATCACAGTCATTTGCGGTACGTTTCTTTCATACCAACTATCATTGTATCATAAAATTAACTTCCAAAGCACTTGTGCTACGCTACGTAATATTTGTTTCATAGAGGCACCTTGTGCAGTAGATACAGGTGGAGACCGCTATGAGTTCACAGTGGCTAGGCCATGGGATAAAGGTCCCTTGCACATGAGATACATGGGTCATTCTGGAGGGTCTATGAGAGTGCGACCAAGAGGATAAAGATGCTCTCTTGTAGCTCCAGTAGGAATGCTGTTCCTCTACCTCCACTATTCAGCTGGCTCACACCTTCTTGACGGTAACTATTTGGTCTCCTCACCCCTCCTTGATGTCGACACCCACTGCTCGAACTCATCACCCCTTTGCAATGTTCATGTCTCAGTCTCCCTCGCCCCTATGATCAACACTTTCGCAGCAGGTCCTCTAGGCCGTCTTACACAAATATCGATGGGACCTCATCACATGCCCCTCCCCCAGACATAGGCACCTCTATCAACAATATATTACGTACCACATAAAGTTCAGTATCGCAATTGGTGTTAACATATTTTGCTTCACAAACCACATGCAGGTGTCGGTGACATGGGAACCAGGGGTCCCCGAGTCCCGAGGCCAGGACAGCAGAATGCCACGTGGCACCTTCCCTCGGGGACTATCTCCCCGAGGCCCGAGAAGACCCAGTTCTGGGAGAGGGCGCTCGGGGCCATGAAGAGTGGTCCCCGAGTACCCGTAGTTCCCCGAGGACCCGAGAAGACACAGTTCTGGGAGAGGGCGCTCAATGCCATGTACAGTGGTCCTTGAGTACCCGTAGTTTCCCGAGGACCCGAGAAGACAAAGTTCCGAGAGGGGTGCTCAGGGCCATGAACAGTGGTCCCTGAGTACCCGGAGTTCCCCGAGGACTAGGAAGAGACATATCCGAGAGAGAGCGCTCGGGGCCATAAACAGTAGTCCCCGAGCACCCAGAGTTCCCCGAGGACCTGAGAAGCCCCTTGCCGGTGGACCCCACAAGGGCTTAGCGGTGAGGTGTCAATTGGTGAGAGGCTCGATGCTGCATTTAAGAGGGAGTGTGGCCTGTCACTTTTAACCACTCCCCCCACGCCTGTTGTCAGTCCCTGCCACCGCCTGGCAGGAAGGCGTGGGGACATTTAATGCGACGGGTCCCATCGCACGTCACCCTGTGGGGCCCATAAGGGGAACGGCTCAAAGATATCATTGCTGGGCTCGAGGCATATCGCCTACTGTCTGCTGTGTCAGACCTGCTCTGACCGGACGGGCATGCAGGGTTGCTCGGTAGTTGTCCGGTGGGGCCCCCCACTATACCTGCTAAAAGTTGGCGTAATGGGCGACAGGACCGGCCGAGGGCGCATTTTCAACCCCCTGTACCATCAAACTGCAGCCCCATGATGGTTGCTTTCCATTTATGGCTCATGGGAACTCGTGCCCTCCTTTCTGGGCACGCCAAGCCTCCCCCAACAGGATAAAAGGGGGGTGCACTTTGGAGAAGGATAAGCTGAAGTAGAAGTCTTAACACGCCTGAACAAGTTTCGGACGAGCACAGCACACAAGTCTGAGAAGCGGAGCAGAGGTTCACCAAGCTCGAAGCAAGACCGAAGCTCTAGACTTAGACAAAAAACCTTGTAATACAGAGATCCAGAGAGAGGCATTCCGAGAGCATTAATAGCATACACACAGGAGTAGGGTATTACGCTCCATGCGGCCCGAACCTTTCTAAAATCCCTCGAGCATTTACTCCCACTAGCAGCTAATCATCCGTCACGCCTACATCTCACATACACGCATTAAATCCACGTACGAGGTAGATTCAGGACCTCCGTTTACACCTCAATGAGCGGAGGGCTGCTGAGGATGCGCGCGTCACCCTCGAGCTCCACCGGGAGTCCCGGCGCGAGGCCGAGGCAGAGGACCAGGCTTCCTCTATGCCGACCCGCGATCGCCAGGGTTCCCTGGCGCGCTAGCGTTCGCCCCCCAAGGGCACTGCTGGCGCCGTGGGATACGGCACGGGCTGCCGCGCATTCACCAATGAGCTCTGCCAGGTCAACTGGCCCACGAAGTTCCGGCCAGAACTACCGAAGAAGTACAATGGGTCCATCGACCCCGTCGAGTTCCTCCAGATCTACACCATCGCCGTCCAAGCGGCGGGCGGGAATGAAAAGGTTATGGCCAATTACTTTCATGTAGCCTTGAGGGGCTCTACCTGCTCTTGGCTTATGAACTTACCCCCAAGGTCTATTAGCTCCTGGGATGATCTGTGCCACCAATTTGTGGCCAATTTTCAGGGCACCTTCACACGCCCCGGCTTGGAGTGCGACCTCCATGCTGTCAAGCAGCAAGAGGGGGAGACACTGAGACGCTTCATACACCGTTTCAGCAAGGTCAGCAACACCATCCCGTTGATTACCCCTCATGCCATCATAGTCGCCTTCTGACAGGGCGTCCGCGACGAGCGGATGCTTGAAAAGCTAGGTACGCATGTGGTCAAAACCACCGCGGAGCTCTTCGCGTTAGCCGAGAAATGCGCCAAGGTGGCGGAGGCTCGGGCGTGACATGTCTCGCGCCCTGAGCAGCCCACTGCCAACAAGGCAAGTCCTTCCCGCTCTGACAAGTGGGAAAAGAAAAAGAGAAAGACACGCGACGCTGCCCCTGTCATGCCGGCGGAGGGCCCTGTTCGTAGGCCGGCACGCCGGGCGGCTGTCGACAAGAAGCCCGCTCCCGCGAGGCCCGAACCGGGAGAATGGTGTAAAATCCACCAAACTGACTGGCACGACCTCACTGAGTGCCGGTCGATCAAGGGCCTCGTCGAGCGGCGCCAGAAGGAGCGCGAGGAGTGCCGCAGGGGTGACGACAACAAGGCCGCCCTCGAAAACCAAGAGCTCGGGTTCCAAGAGCCCGAGCACACCGTCACTTTCATCGACGGAGGCGCATACACGCCCTCCTCTCGTCACCGCGTCAAGACAATGCGGCGTGAGGTGTGCTCGGCAACCCCTAGCGCTGCGACCGCAAGGCCTCTGAAGTGGTCAGAGACCCCAATCACCTTCAGTCTGGCGGACCACCCCGCAAGTACTGCAGGGGTGGGGCGACTGCCTCTGGCAGTGTCCCCCACCATCTGCAATGTGAAGGTTAGATGGGTGCTGATCGACGGGGGTGCAGGCCTAAACCTCCTGTCCCAGGAGGCATTCAAGAAGCTGCAGGTGCCTTTGAGGCACCTAAAGTCATCCCTCCCCTTCTACGGGGTGACACCGGGACACACACTACCCCTCGAGCAGGTCGAGCTGCCCGTTACCTTTGGGAGCCGGGACAATTTTCGGACGGAGAACATCGTCTTCGACGTCGCGGAGGTCCCTCTGCCCTACAACGCAATCCTCAGGCGCTCGGCGCTCGCCCGATTCATGGTGGTGACGCACTACGCCTACCTCGCAGTCAAGATGCCGGGCCCTGCGAGCTCCATCTCCGTGCCCGCCGGGATCGGCAGCGCCGTATCCTGCACCGAGCAGCTGTACTCGGCCTTGATCTCTACTCGGGCTGAGGTCGAAGGACACCCTGGGGGCCCGGGACCCTCTTCATCCAAACCCTGACTCACCGCCAACGACTCTATCCCCATGAAGGAGGTCGTGGTGAGCGAAGACTCGTCCCAGGTCATCCGAATCGGTGGTGACCTGGGCGATAAATAGGAAAGCACGCTCGTCACCTTCCTCCGGGCTAACGCTGACGTATTTGAATGGCAGCTGTCAGATATGCCCGGGATCCCTAGGGAGATGATCGAGCACCACCTTGCTGTGCGCCCCGACGCACGGTCAGTGTGGCAGAAGATCCGGCGGCAGGCGCCCGAGCGCCAGGAGTTCATCCGGGAGCAAGTCAGCAAGCTCCTCGACGCCGACTTCATCCGAGAGGTCCTCCACCCAGAGTGGCTGGCCAACCCAGTCGTCATCCCCAAGGCCAATGGCAAGCTGCGGATGTGTGTCGACTACACCGACCTTAACAAGGCTTGTCCAAAAGATCCTTTTCCTTTACCCCGCATAGATCAGATAGTCGATTCCACCGCGGGATACGATCTTTTGTGTTTTTTAGATGCAAATTCGGGTTATCACCAAATCCGTATGGCCAAACAGGACAAAGAAAAAACATCTTTTATTTTCCCGGTGGGAACCTATTGCTATGTGTCAATGCCTTTTGGTTTGCGCAATGTTGGATCTTCATTCCAGCGGGCCGTGCGCATTACCCTTAATCCCTTAATACACAGGTTGGTCGCAACATCGAAGCTTATGTCGACGACCTCATGGTCAAGTCCCGAGACCGGGCCACCTTGCTGGAAGACTTAGCCGAGACTTTCAATAGTCTCCGCACCACCCGCCTGAAGCTCAACCACGAGAAGTGCGTCTTCGGGGTACCCGCGGGCAAACTCCTCGGTTTCTTGGTTTCCAGCTGAGGAATCGAGGCCAATCCAGAGAAGATTTGGGCCATCGAGCAGATGTGTCCCCCAGGCCGGCTCAAAGAGGTTCAGCGTCTCGCCGATTGCATGGCGGCCATGGGGCGCTTCATCTCAAAGCTCAGGGAGCGGGGGCTCCTGCTCTTCAAATTGCTGAAGAAGACCGGTCATTTTGACTGGACACCAGAGGCCGAGCAGGCCTTCCAGGACTTGAAGAAGTATCTCACCTCACCGCCCGTACTGGTGGCCCCCTCCGAGGGCGAACCTTTATTGCTCTACGTCTCAGCCACTCCTCAGGTTGTGAGCATGGTACTGGTGGTGGAGCGTGATGAGTGCTCAGGGCAAGATGCTGGGTCTAAGCTCCCTGCCACCCCCGAGCAGCATACAGGTCTCGGGGCTCCTCCCGACCGAGACCGTGGCTTCTCCCGACCAGGGGGTCGAGGCTGAGACCTCGGCTGGCCCAAACCACTGCGCCGAGCTCGGGGGCTGTAACCAGTCCTCGGGTGAGGCCACAGTGCGGGCCCGCCGTATACAGTGACCGGTGTACTTCGTCAGTGAAGTCCTCCGAGATGCCACGATAAGATACCCCCAAGCCCAGAAGATGCTTTATGCAGTGCTCATCACTTCTAGGAAGCTGCGCCACTACTTTCAGGCGCACAAGGTCTCGGTGGTAACCACATACCCACTAGAGCCGATCCTCTGGAACCGAGAAGGCACTGGGCGTATTTTAAAGTGGGCGGTGGAGCTCGCAGAATTCGATCTGCACTTCGTCGGCCGCCAAGCAATCAAAAGCCAGGCTCTGTCTAACTTTGTGGCAAAGTGGATGCTGGTCCCTGAGGTCGACAATGAAGAGTTGTCCGCATACCCCGGGCAAGATGGGCCCAGGTACTGGGTCATGCCCTTTGACGGCTCCCACACACCGAAAGGCGTGAGGGCTGGAGTGGTGCTCACCTCCTCAATGGGTGAAGTACTCCAGTACGTCGTGCAACTGCATTTTCGAGCAACCAACAATATGGCGGAATACGAGGGCCTCATCGCTGGCCTCCGTGCAGTGGTAGGTCTCGGGATCCGGCAACTGCTCTTGAAGGGAGACTCCCAGCTGGTGATCAACCAAGTATTAAAGGAATACTAGTGTGCAGACCCACAGATGGCAATGTACGTGGCGGAAGTCAGGAGGCTGGAGCGGCACTTTGATGGCCTGGAGCTGCGAAAAATACCTCGCCGCGACAACGCTCTGACCGATGACCTCTCCCGCCTGGCCTCTGCCCGGGCGCTCGTCCCAGCCGGAGCCTTTGAAGAAAGGCTTACATGGCCATCCGTCCTACGTGCCGACCAGGATGAAGGGGAACCCTCGAGCCTAGTTGAGGGAACCTAGGTAGCACCCTCAATGGGAGGTCCCGTCAGGGTGCCACCGCCCGGTGAGTACGCTGCGCTTGCCGGTGGTTCTCAAGATGCCTCGTGGATCGACAAGATCCGAGGGTACTTGAAAGAAAACATCCTTCCCGATGATGATGCCTCTGCGGAGAGGATTGCACGGTAGTCCAAACGCTATGCCATAGTAGATGGGGATCTCTACTGGCGCGGCATGGATGGTGTCCTCCTGAAATGCATCACCCGGGCAGAAGGCAGTCAGCTCCTCACTGAGATCCATGAGGGCGAGTGCGGTGGCCATGCATCGTTCCGTACACTGGTCGGGAAGGCCTTTCGGCAAGGCTTCTACTGGCCTACAGCCCTCCAGGACGCTTCTGAGTTGGTTCGGCGCTGTAGGGCGTGCCAGTTCCACGCAAAGCAGATTCACCAGCCAGCTCAGGCTCTCCATACCATCCCCCTATCTTGGCCCTTCGCGGTCTGGGGGCTGGACATCTTGGGTCCATTCCCCCGAGCAATCGGGGGCTATGAGTACCTCTACGTCGCCATCGACAAGTTCACCAAGTGCCCAGAGGCGGTCCCAGTTGTCAAGGTTACCAAGAACATGGCAATCCAATTCATCCGCGGTATCACAAGTCTCTTCGGTGTCCCGAACAGAATCATCACCGATAATGGCACCCAGTTCACAAGTGCCCTATTCGGGGAATACTGCGAGGACCTCGGGATCAAGCTTTGCTTCGCCTCCATCACTCATCCTCGGAGCAATGGGCAAGCCGAGCGTGCGAATGCCGAGATACAGAAGGGGCTCAAAACCCGAACCTACGATGTGCTGGCAAAGCATGGGAAAGGGTGGATCGACGAGCTGCCTGCTGCGTTATGGGCCAACCGGACCACGTCAAGCCGGGCCACCGGGGAGACGCCGTTCTTCCTTGTATACGGTGCCGAGGGTCCTCCCCTTCTAGCTCATGCTTGGCTCCCCTCGGGTGAATGCGTACACAGAAGGCAAACAGGAACAGCGAAGATGCAACGACGTCGATCACTTGGAGGAGCGTCGGCGATGAGCCACTGTCGGAGGGTTAACTCCTGTCGCAGGGATCCTGAGGGACCCCTTTTTAGAGATTCGGCTGGGGGGATCATCCTGAATATGTTCACCGGAGAAATAAATGTGTATGAATGCGATGGCCGGTGGGGTGGAATGATCTAATGCGGAACGGAGTAAATACGCTGGTGTTTAGACAGGTTCAGGCCGCATGGAGGCGTAACACCCTACTCCTGTATGGATACTATAAATGTCTTGAGAATGTCCCTCAAGGATGTTGCTAGTTACAAGAATGTTTATCTATCTTAGAGCCTGGGGCTCCTTGTTCTTCAGTCTGCGGGTATCTGCTGGCTTTGGGTGCTCTCGATCTTCTCTTCGCTAACTCAAAAACTTCTTCAGAAAAAACCTCTCCCTGCCTCCTCTGCCTGCCCCTGTGTCCGTGCTGCCGGCGGCTTTAAATACCCGCCGGCAGTAGCGTGCCCTGAACGGGAGGGGGGCACGAGTTCCGAGACACCATAAATAGAAGGGGCATCATCATAGCCTCTGTGCGAAGTGACTGGGGGTGGAAAATGCATCCCACGCCCGGTCATCCGTCACCATAAATGCACTGGCAATAGGCGCTGTGGAGAGGGCCCACCGAGCAGCCGCAGAGCGGCCCGGCTTGCTCGCCCTGTCTTGTTCTCCTGCCACAGCAGCGCGGCAGATGAAACGTCTCGGCCCTTACGATGTTATCCCGAGAACGGCTGGATGGCACGGGATGGGACCCGTGCATTCAATGACCCCACGCCCTTCTGCCAGAATGTGGCAGGAACTGACACAGAGCGTGGCGGGAGCAGTTGGGCATGACAGACCACGCGCGCTCTTTAAATACGGCCTTGGGCCTTTGACTAGCTGGCACCTCATCAGTGGGCCCCTCTGGGGCCACTGTCGGGGGGCTCTCTGAGTCGTCGGGGAACCGAGTGCTCGGGGGTCACTGCTCACCTCCCCGAGCACTCTCTCCCGAGAATGCCCTTTCTTGATCCTCGGGGAACCGAGTGCTCAGGGGTACTGTTCACCTCCCCGACACTCTCTCCCGGACACGCTTGTACGGATCCACGGGGGACCGAGTGCTCGGGGGCCGCTGCACGCAACCCCGAGCACTCTCTCCCGGAGCTTCCTTCTGTGGGTCCTCGGGGTACTTGGATGCCCAGGGGGGCACCGCTTGTGGCCCCGGGCACATTTCTCCCGGTACTTAGCTTTCCTGATCGTCGGGGGACTCGGGTGCTCGGGGGCCACCGTACACCTTCCCGAGCACTTTCTTCCCGGCACTTAGACTTTGTAGATCATCGGGGAACTTGGGTACTCAGGGACCACTGACTGTGGCCCCGAGCGCCCTCTCTTGGGACTTAATCTTTTTTACCTCGCGGAGGAGACTTCATGGGATGGCGCCATGTGGCGGATTGCTAGCCTGGCCTCGGGATTCGGGGACCCCCGGTTCCTGATTCACCGACAGCCACCGTTTGAGCCACCAGATAACAGCAGAGCCTGCAGCGCCACCATCAGCGCCACATCCGGGCCCGGTCACTCTAAGTTGGAGATCTAGTTCTCTGACACACCCAGACACGTGAAGGAAAGAATAAACTGTCCCCCAGGTGGGAAGGCCTCTTCATCGTGACCAGTGCCCCGCAACAAGGCTCGTTTCGGCTGGCCACAGAGGACGGGCAGCCTCTCCCAAACGCATGGAACATCGAGCATCTGCGCAAATTTTATCCATAAGTCGGCATGTTTGTGCTCAGGCCAACCAGAACAGGGGCTGTCCCCCTGCCCGAATTGGTCGGGGGCTACCACCAACCATGTAAGTTAGCACTTGCTATTTATTTTTCGTCACTTCTGTATAAATCATCAATATACTCTTTCCGAGTTTTTCCTCTGGAATCCATATCTTTAATCTGTTTGGTGATATGCTCAATTTGTGCAAGAAAAACATGCTCTCATTTTTCCCGCTGATAAAAACGGATCCCAGTCGGTATGCACGCAGGTAGTGACTGCTGACTTAAGTCTGTTGTGGTAGGCTGTGGTGCCCGGTTGCATGGCAGTACCCCGAGCACTACCGAACCTCTGAGGTTCTCGGGTAATCCTACCGCTCGAACATGAGTGGTTGGGACCGCCAAGACCCCAGAGGCGGGCTGTCGGTGCTCGACCTAGTCAGTCCTACCCTGGGTACCACCGAACCATTGGACCTCTTGGTTATGCCTCTGTCTGTACACTTCGCCGGTCCAGGTATTCGAGAGGTCTCGGGTAAAAAACGAGAGCAGTCTATAATGAGTACCGCACTAACAGAGCACACCAAGCAAAGAATCTTTGCCTATTTTTCAAGCTTACAGATCAATGCTCGAGAACCAAGCAGCCCGACTACAAGGGCCTTAGTGCCCGGGGCGCTGCTCGAGCCTCTAGGGTCCTCGGGCAATCCTACCGCTTGGACATGAGTGGTCGGGAACGCCTAGGCCCCAGGTTCTATTACCGGGTTTGCAGTGCTCGGGTGCTAAAAGGATGTCCTGGGGGCTTAGGCGCTCTAAAGGAGGGAACCCATGTACCCGGGCGTCCCGAGCTCAGGACATCTACCCTTCCCTGGCCCGGTCGGCCGGAAGGCTGACAGCTACCTGGTGAGTTACTAAAGTTATATGAATTTCCTTTCATATATACGCAATAAACTATTGTTCCCAAGTTATCCTCGGGACCCTCACATGCTAATCTGTTCGGCGAGATGGTCTCCTCGCGCACAAAACCCCGCCCACGTGTTCGATTTTCCAGAATGACAAAAACAGTCAGTGTACCGTACAGGCGGCGATGGCTGACCTATGTCCTTTATTGTGGTCGTGGTGCCCGGCTGGCTTGGCAGTATCCCGAGCACTACTTAGCCCCTGGGGTTCTCAGGTAATCCTACCGCTCGAACATGAGTGGTCGGGACTGCCTAGACCTCAGGGGCGGGCTATCGGTGCTCGGCCTAGTCCGTCCTACCCCGGACACCACCAAACCGTGGGGACTCTTGGTCGCATTTCTGCCAGCATGCGTCTCCGGTCTATTTGCTTGAGAGGTCGCAGGGTGAAAGGTGTCACTGGTCATGGCGTGCACCGTGCAAGGTGGACTTGTCTCCTGAGCAAAGAAGATCGTGTCTGTGTCTCTTTGACTCAGCTGTTGCGGACTCACGAGGGCTTGGGGCTGGACGCTCGGGTGGTCCCACTACTCGAACGATGAGTGGTCGAGGCAACCTAACTTCCCGGGGGAAGATTGCCAGGCTTGACCCAGCCAGTGCCTCTCTGGACATCAAGCAAAAAGCAAACAATATAAAGAACAAGTATAAAGCGGAGTTTCGATCCCAAGAGCGGTTTCTATTATATTAAAAGGAACCGTTCAGGATGGGATCACTCCCATATTTACAACATTCCAAAAAAAACCCTAACTATTTACAGGCTCAGGAGGACGAGAGGACGTGTCGCTGCTACTGTCGCTACTCGGGCCCGGCTCCCGCACAAAACATTCAGCCACCTCGGTGGCGACGTCGCAGATGGCTTCCCGGGCGGCGGCTTCCTCTGCCTCAACCACGCCCTGCAGGGCTGGCTCCAGCGGGAAGGTGGGGTCTCAGCTGCGGTAGCAGGCGAGAACGTGCTCGGCCACTCCTTGGGCCAGTGCACGCCCCTCCTGGGTCGCCAGCTTCTGGACAGCAGCAGGAAGGGCCTCAAGGCGTCGGGAGATCTCTGCGAACCCGAGGGTGATGTGGCTTATCATCTCCTTGTCCAGCGACTAGTCACCCACAGACACGCGCCCAAGCCCAGCTGCCTCCACGGAGTCTCGTGCCTGCTAAAGGATGTCCTGCACCATCAGCTTCACGTTCGTCCACTCTGAGAGGACGATCTCGAGCTCGTCCTCGGCATTCTTCAGCCGGGCCTCGAGGCTGGTGCTGTCGCCGGCACTGATAGGGACGCCCCTCGCGGTCGGGATCTCCCGATGTTGGGCGGCCACCTTGGTCTGGGCTCGCTTCAGCTGCTCGGCCCGAGCCATGACTGCCTGCTCTTGGGCAGCCAGGTCGGCCTCCCGCTTGGCGACCAGCTCCTCCCGGATGGTGAGCACTGATGATGCCAAGTCGGCATCCGCCTCCCGCCGCACGATCTGCTGCTCCCGAGAGTCAAGCACCAGCGACGTTATGTTGACATCTGTCTCGTGCAGCGTGACCTGCTCCTCCCGGCGGAGGACGTCGGCGCGGCCGCGCTCGAGCTTGTCGTTCTAATGGGACAGGTCCTCCTAGGCAGACCGCAAGGCCTCCTCCCTTTTGCTAGCCGCCTCCTCCCGAGAAACCACCTGCTGCTCACGAGCGAGCAGCTCTGCGGCGCGCCTCCTTGACACCTGGTCGTGCTTCGCCGTGGCGGCTCGCCTTCTCCTGCGCAGCGACGGCCTCGTCGCGGGCCTCCTCCAGTGCCTCCCACTCCTCGGCCACCTCGCGCATGGACTTCTCATAGGCCACGTGGGCCGAGGCAATGTGGGTCTCCAGCAGCTTTTGGGCCTCCTCTAGCCGACCCCTCTCATCGACTAGGGCGGCATGCACTTGTTTGAGCTCGGACCGCTCTGCCGTAACGGCCGCTTCAAGCTGCCCGATGACCTCCCGGGCGCTTCCCAGCACCTCCGGGAGGGGTTCCGGGGCCTGGCTAGAAGATGGCCGGGAGCTGGGTCCCCTGTGAGCCCTCTCTGCAGAGGCGCTCGGGGACCCCGACGGCAGCCGCGCCGGCACCACCCTTGTCGCGACCACCTCCCCTGCGGCCATTCACTCCTTCCTCAGAGGGCTCGGGGCAGGGTCAGCCGGGGCACTCTACTCGGGACCGGCCAGGGCTCTTGGCTTAAAGCTGGCTGGAGCCCTCGGCTCGGGGTCCGCCGGTGCGCTCGGTCCAGGGACCAGGGCTGGCCTCGGTTGCTTCGGGGGCTTCTGGCCTCCTGCAAAGTCCTTGGACGGCCTGAAATGAAAACGGGTTAGTAACTAGCCAAAATCTGGGCAAAATGTGCTCGAGACAGAAAGGGAGTTTACGTGGTTTTGGGCCTGCGGTACCGCCATCGGGACTGCGGGATCCAGAAATCTGGGCTCTGCAGCTTCGGCTCAGGCCCGGGCTCTGCCCTCCTCCTTTTCGGGGGACGACTCTGGCCCTCGGGCCATCGTGGGTCGGCTCAGCGGCTTCCCCAGAGCCTGCCTCCGAAGGCTGGTCGGTCCGGCTGCCAGCCGTTGCACCGCCAGCCGGGCTCTGGCCGCCGGGTTGTCGCGCCCTTGATCCAGCCTCCGCCCAGGAGTCCGCTCCTGAAGACTGGCCGCCTCAGCCATTGTCACGGAGGTGACGGCGATGAGGATGAGGATGGATGAGGGACGTACGCCCGAGGACACTTCCCCTTGTCGCCTCGGGTCAACGGCCTGCTGTCTTTGGAGGCGGCGCCCCACCCTCTGTTGTCATCCACCCAAGGGATGTGTATGGTCCCGGGGTCCCGGTGCTCTGGACGGTCCACCAGTCCCTGGGTGTCGAAGGCCGGCATTGATGCCTGCTGAGCCGCCCGGCCTGGGTCTGCGCAAAGCGCTAGCTCCTCGTGTGGCAGGATCGCCCGGGTGAGGTCGTCGACGCCGGTCACGACCTTCAGCAGGGTCGCCAGGGCCCCCTTGTCGAGGTCCCCCTCCTCGCCGATGCAGGTCCTTGTCAAGTCGCCCAGACCGGTGTACATCCAGGCGAAGCAGGCACGCTCCCATAGAGGGACCAGACGGCGAGGTAAGCCCCACCCGGCGCAGGTCTTCAATGCGGTTCAGCACTGGGCACATGCGGTCATCCTCCGCAGGGGCCGCCTCCCAGATCGGCCTGTGGGGCTCCCCAGCGTTTGGGGTAGCGAGAGGCGGTCATCGGGACTAACGTCGATGTAGACCCAGTACCGGTGCCAGTCGTCCCATTTGCCGCGTAACACCTGCGGGATGTAGACGTCGCCGAGTCCCTCCTGCAGGTGGAAGTTGCAGTAGCCGACAACCTCCACCTCGTCGGATCCCTTCTTCTTCCCGGCTGCTCGAAGGATGAAGAAGTGCCGGAAGAGAGCGACCGACGGCGGCACTCCCACGAACATCTCGCAGAAGTGGGTGAAGATCGCCAGGATGACCACCTAGTTTAGACTCAGGTGGGCCAGCTGGAGGCCGAACGTGTCCAGCATTTGCAGAAGGAACGTCGAGAACGACAGCACCAGCCCGGCGGTGACGAAAGACATGAAGATCATGATCCGTCCCGGCTTGCGCATGGAGGGTGAAAAGTTGGCCGGCGTCACCACTAACGCCTCCCACTGACCAGCGGGGACCATCAACTTGCAGACCTTCTCTGCCCCCTCCTCATTCATGAGGTGGGACTTCGGCGGGATGTTGTTGGTGCTTGACGCGTCCTAGTGTACGCTTCCTGCCCTCGGCATTTTTGGGGGGTGGGGAGTGTGCTGGAAGAGGCTGGAAGCAAGGTGCACCATGGGCTAAAGAGAGAGCTCCCGGTGCGCAAGGAAGACAAAGGCAGAGGATGGCAACCGCAAGAATGGCATGGGGAGTAAAAGTTCATTGCCCCTCTCCTTTTTATATCGTGGGGAATTCAAACAACACATTCCTCGGCGCAATTTGTGAGGTGCATCTCCCTCGATCCGTGTGGTTGCCAGGCGCACCACCCTCCATTCGTGCGGTTGCCACGCGCGCCTCCCGCCTCGTTATCACTCCCCTCGGAAGTCGGAAGGGCACGCGTCCTTTCGGTTTTCCACCTGGGCCGTACCAAGAGCCTGGGCCAAAAAGACTGCAAAGACCGCAAGATTTTGGCGCCTGACGACAAGCCATGTGGCACCGATGCTGTGATAGGTCTCGAAGAAATAGGGCCCCATCCGCAGTCTCTGGGCCATCGCCTGCCGATGGGCCCAGGGGCTGCTGTCGGTGACATGGGAACCAGGGGTCCCCGAGTCCCGAGGCCAGGACAGCAGAATGCCACGTGGCGCCTTCCCTCGGGGACCATCTCCCCGAGGCCCGAGACCCAGTTCCGGAAGAGGGTGCTCGAGGCCATGAACAGTGGTCCCCGAGTACCCGTAGTTCCCCGAGGACCCGAGAAGACACAGCTCCAAGAGAGGGCGCTCAATGCCATGTACAGTGGTCCCCGAGTACCCATAGTTCCCCGAGGACCCGAGAAGACATAGTTCCAGGAAGGGTGCTCAGGGCCATAAACAGTGGTCCCCGAGTACCCGGAGTTCCTCGAAGACCAGGAAGAGATATATCCGGGAGAGGGCTCTCGGGGCCATGAACAGTAGTCCCCGAGCACCCAGAGTTCCTTGAGGACCTGAGAAGCCCCTTGCCGGTGGACCCCACAAGGGCTCAGCGGTGAGGTGTCAATTGGTGAGAGGCCCGATGCTGCATTTAAGAGGGAGTGTGGCCTGTCACTTTCAACCACTCCCCCCCCCACGCCTGTCGTCAGTCCCTGCCACCGCCTGGCAGGAAGGCGTGGGGACATTTAATGCGGCGGGTCCCATCACACGTCACCCTGCGGGGCCCATAAGGGGAACAGCTCAGAGATATCATTGCTGGGCTCGAGGCATATCACCTGCCGCCTGCTTTGTCAGACCTGCTCTGACCGGGTGGGCATGCAGGGTTGCTCGACGGCTGTCCGGTAGGCCCCCCCACTGCACCTGCTAAAAGTTGGCGTAATGGGTGACAGGACCAGCCGAGGGCGCATTTTCAACCCCCTGTAACATCAAACTGCAGCCCCATGATGGTTGCTTTCCATTTATGGCTCATGGGAACTCGTGCCCTCCTTTCTGGACACGCCAAGCCTCCCCCAACAGGATAAAAGGGGGGGTGCACTTCGGAGAAGGATAAGCTGAGGTAGAAGTCTTAACACGCCTGAACAAGTTTCGGACGAGCACAACACACAAGTCTGAGAAGCAGAGCAGAGGTTCACCAAGCTCGAAGCAAGACCGAAGCTCTAGACTTAGACAAAAAATCTTATAATACAGAGATCCAGAGAGAGGCATTCCCAGAGCATTAATAGCATACACACAGGAGTAGGGTATTACGCTCCGTGTGGCCCGAACCTATCTAAAATCCCTCGAGCATTTACTCCCACTAGCAGCTGATCATCCGTCCCACCTACATCTCACATACACGCATTAAATCCACGTACGAGATAGATTCAGAATCATCCCCCCGGTCGAATCTCAAAGGGGGTCCCTCAGGATCCCCGCTTGAGGAGTTCATCCTCCGACAGCAGGGGTCGATGATTTTGAGGCAATAGACTAGGCAGTGGCATACCTCGAGGACTTCCTCATGTCAGGTTCTATAAACAATTTAGAGAAATGGATGCCTTTCTTAGCTCGGGTCCTACACACGAGGTGCTAGGGCCATCCCAGGTAGGCGGCACACTACCGATACCGATGATGCAATATTCACAAGATGAGCACGTGATGCCTGCTCCAACTGGCTGCTCGATGTGGACGATGGCTCCGCCAAACCCTCTAATATACTCATCACATCACATGAGAGTGCGGGGAAGCAAGGTGCTAAAGCCTGGGTCGCTAGGGGGGTCATCCCAAAGGAGCACATATTTAGGGAGTAGATTGTAACACATACTATTGACATTTTATTTATTCTACTTTGTTTTCATAGTCCATACGATTCCATTTCCCAACTATAGTACTCTACCAGCATCGCAAGAGATGAATCTAAGCAAACGTCATATCCAAATAGTCATTCGAAATAACTACACAATAACAAAAAAAGGAAACAACCTTGTCGATTTTCTTTAGAACAACCTCTTCTATATGACTAATTCAATAATATTTTTGTTAATCAATTTACAAACTACAAACTTACTAATGTCAAAATTGTGATATTATATCTTACTAGGGTTTCATGGATTCCTGGAGGAACCACCACCTTGGAGTGTCACACTGGTATGAGCGCTTGTTTTGCTTGTGTGATAACCGAGCCCAGATGTCAATGTCCTTTGACGTGGAGACCTTTGGTAGGAGGTTCTTTATGTGTCCCAGAATTGACCTTCATTTCATGGTGTGTTCCGTTTTCCCACTCTTTCGCACCTACCAATTCCATATTTTGAACTACACTCCTAACGGCAAGTTTATCAACCACAACTTTGTCACTTCAAGCAATGGATCGACGTGGTGCGGTCGTCGTATGATGGGGAATGGATTAGAGAGGCCAAAACCAAACATGAGTACAAGATTAGAATGAAAGGAACACGTTAAAGCCAAGAGGCACGTCAGGAGTGGGAACAGGAACGCAAACAACAGGCTGAGGAGCTTCAAAGGCAGGAAGAGGAAAACTTCTTCTGGGAGAACATTTTAAGGAGGCAAGAGGCCGAACTTCAGAGACATGAGGAACTACTTAAAGAAGAAGAGGAGCATGAAGTAGCACATGAGAGAAGGGAGAAATATCCATGTTCCATGCAGTAGAATCCTTGTTCTATCCTCGACATTGTAATATTTAAAACCATGTACCACAAACTTTGTAATAACTGTAGATGTTTACCTATGCGAATAAAAATATCAGCTTCTAATCTCCTCTTCATGTCACTTAAATTTCTCAAAATATTTTGATTCCTTGGAAAATATGCAATTTTCAAGGAGCTATAGTGATGAGCCCGTGGCTCCTTCAGATGTGATCAATACCGCCAATAATCCTCAAATCATACAAGGTCCAATTACAAGAGCACGTGCACGACAATTAGACCACCAAGTGAACTCATTCCTTGCTGTTCATGCTTCCTTGGATGGGTTATTACTAAATTCTTATGATGTTTTATTGCTTAGAAACGTGGAAGAAGAACCACAAACTTACCCGGACGTCGCACCTCGAAGTCCAAGTCTACTCGGACTCGAGGCTGAGCTCTAGTCGTGGTCGTGGTTGTGGTTGAGTTCCAAGATAGCACATCAGTAAAAACGGGTATAACTCTCTCATACAAAGTCTGTTTTAGGCAATCTTGGACATTTTGGAAAGGTTACGATGAGACCTTTCCAATGTATATGAGCTAGACCAAATATCTCTTATAGTTTAGTTATAGTCAAAGAAATAAGGTGTTGCACCACCGTTTTGGGTCTTGTTAGGTCTTGTAACCGTGTCAGGGTCGAAGTCCAAGTTGTGCATGCCTCTTTCCATGGCTACACAACCCTAGGTCGACCTCCTCACGTCCCTCCTATATATATACAGTAGCCGTCATAGTTTAGGCTCAGGTTTAGTTTAGATTATTCTGTTTTAGACAGTTTCGTCGTTTATTGGTTTGTTGAACCCCAACTCGAGTACTTCATTGGTAATTAGCAATATTCGGATTGCATCTATCTGTTATTGCTTGTGTTCTCAACTCGCCTGTAGGAAAAGCCTTCTTGGAGAGGTCAACCGTATCTTAGCACGGTTGATAATCACAGAGTAGTGGTGTAGTTGTTACGAGGGTTCTCGATATGTTCTGTTCGGAGCGTTTGGATCATCAACGTCGAAGCTCCACAAATTGACTTATCACATTACCTTTCGGAAGATCGAGCAAACGCGTATCAATTGGTATCAGAGCCTCGGTTGCCTGTTAGGTAATCTCAGTTATCCCATTTGTTTCATCATTTTCCATTACTTAGAGTCTAGAAAATTGTCCCACAAAAATATTTAGATCTTAGTTTTTTCGCTGTCCAAATCACTTTGTGGCTTCACAATTTTTTTTTCAGTATTTGCGTTGTTGAGTTTGAGTCCATCGTCAGTGTCTTTGTTGCTGGTCGAGTCATCGTGATCTAGTTTTTAGAGTCGAGTCTTGCTGTTTAGTCGTTTTGTATCTCGGTCTGCCCTTGTCTGCAATAGCGAAGATTGTGTCTCTAGTCAAGTCGACCATCAAGTCTTGTTCGACCACTAGTCGCTTCAACCATCTACTCGAGTTCGATCACTAGTCGAGTTGACCATCTACTCGGGTTCGACCACTAGTCGCTTCAACCATCTACTCGAGTTTGACCACTAGTCGAGTCGACCATTTACTCGGGTTCGACCACTAGTCGCTTCGACCACCCACTCGGGTTCCGACCAGACACTCTGACCACCCACTCGTTCCGACCAGTCATTCCGAGCACCCACTCGGAGTCCCGACCACTCACTCGAGGTCCCGACCAATCACTCCAACCACCTAGTCAGAATAGCCAAAGTTCAGAGAGAGAGAGAGAGAGTATTATGGACTTTTATACCCCTACTCTCTAGAAAAAGTTTGTGACCCACATACTTCACTGGTCTTAGAAAATGTAGTAGAAGAGTTTTTGAGTTTGTGTCATATTTGCAAAAAAAAAGAAAAAGAAAAGAAAAGAAAAGCAAGCAATAAGCAAAGAGTGCCAAAAAAAGCAAAGAGTGCAAAAAAGGAGAGAGAATTCAAAAGAAAAGGAGGAGAATCAGTTGCATTGCGAATTTTGTTCCATTGTGCTTGTGTCTGTTATAGTATTCGGTTTGCTTGAGCTAGTTCTAGGAACGTGTTTGGGCCAGCAACTGTGACAAGTACTGTGGACTTTTATTCAGCTTTGCTAATTTGATTTCAATTATTGTCATTCCTTGCTACTAAATATTGCCTGTCCAAGCTACACCTTCTCTCGATCAGAACGGTTTCTCCCCATGCAACTACCTCACTCGCACCCAATAAGGTATCATGAACCAGCCACGGTTGTGCCAACTGTGGTGATAGGTAAGAACACTTGCAAGAGCGTGGTAAATGCTTGAGAGTGTGTGACTCCACCTCCACCACCAAGTAGTCGATAGGGATAATTTATCTTTCGTTGTTTTCTATCTTTGACTAACCATGACAGGAGAAGCATCGGATGCGAAAAAGTGTATTTTGGGGGAAGAACTCACAACGTTGTTGGATGATCATCGACAAACTATTAATGACAACATCAACAAGAAGCTTGCAGGAACCAATACCGCATTACAACTCAATGAAAGCATTGCAATGCTCGATACACATTTTGATCGATTGGTTAATCTGCCACCGAACAATGGTCGAGTGGATCCTCATGGTGCATCCTATGAACAAGAGGAGTCCATCGCGTATGATGAAATTTTTAGGCAAGAACATGACGCCTTTGATGAACGATAAAGGAACCGATTGAACTTCAACCGTCAAGGTATTAGAGGTAATAATTTTCAACAACATAACTCACGTATTAATGATGATCCATTTGCTAAGGTTAAATTTACTATACCATCTTTTGAGGGTGCTTATGATGCTAAAAGGTATTTATATTGGGAGATGACAGTAGAACAGAAGTTTAATGCTCACTTAGCTCCAGAAATGCATAGAGTTAGGCAAGCCACTAGTGAATTTAAAAATTTTGCAATCATCTGGTGGAATAGGGTATGCATTGACGGATTAGCTCCTACTACTTGGAATGCTTTAAAGGTTGCTGTGCGTAACAGATTTGTTCTACCCTCTTTTAAACGTGATTTGTGTAATAAACTGCAACGCATATACCAAAATGATAGATCCGTAGAAGAATATTACTAGGAGCTATAAATTAGTATATTGCGTTGTGATATTATTGAGGATGAAGAGGTTGCAATGGTACGTTTTTATGGAGGGTTAAGGCGTGAAATTCAGGACATAGTTGATTATAAAGAATACAATAGTATTCCTAGATTATTCCAACTTGCATGTCTGGCAGAAAAATAATTGCAGGGACGATAACAGAGGCTAAGGAGCAATTTTGCAAGCACGACCATTTCAAAATCAACACCATGATAAGTCAAAATAGCCCCACATTCAGCTACACAGTCTACTGCCCCCTTCTCGAGTAGGGCGCGTTCAGTAGTACCTTTGACACCGTCGCACACTCCTGAGGTAAGCAAATTCGTAAGTGCACAGGGACCAGCCAAGAACTCTTCTTCGGTTGCTTCTATAGGCTGATCAACCGGGATTGTATGCCACTGATGCAAGGGAATGGGCCATGTCATAAAAGATTGCCCAAGCAGCGAGCGTATATTGCAACAGAAGATGGTGGGTATGTAAATGCTAATGATATTGAGGATGAATATGCACTTGCAGCTAACCATACAGGTGATGAGGATGAACATGAGATGGATATCGATAATGAGGACAAATTGAGTACAATTTCTACAAAAAATTATAGGACACTCATTGTGCAGCGAGTGTTAACACTCAAATGGAGCAAGCAGAATAGCTACAATGGCACAATTTGTTTCAGATGTTCCTCATAGTCAAGTATTATCATGTTCGAGTCATTATTGATGGAGGAAGCTGCAACAACTTGGTAAGTTCAGATATGATCAAGAAGTTTGCCTTGCCGATAAGAAACCATCCTCACCCGTATCATATTCAATGGTTCAACAACAGTGGTAAGTTGAAGGTAATGCAAACAGTTGGGGTGCGTTTTTCTATTGGTTCATACCATGATTGTGCTGATTTTGATGTAGTTCACATGCAACCATGCTCTCTTTTGTTAGGAAGACCATGTGAGTTTGATACTGATGCAACACATCATGGTAGAAGTAATAAGTACACCCTTATGCATTAAGGAAAGAAAATAACTTCTCTACCTTTAATCCCTGCTGAAATTATAAAATGTGAACAAGAGATAGCTGAAAATAAGATAAAAGAGTTTGAGAATGAATCTGAAAATTAGTAAGTAGCGGAAAAGTTTTTCCACTCAAAAAGGAGAAAGCAACGACAACTTCTAAGTCCGATGGAATTAGACTAAAAGGGTGTGTTATGCTTGCTACTAAATCTGATCTTGCTGAAATTTACGCTAATGAGCTTCCATGCTATGCTTTGATATGCAGAGTTGCTTTAGTTTCACTCAAGAATATATCTAGCTCTTTGCCTCCTACTGTTGCTAACCTTTTGCAGGAGTTTGTGGACGTATTTCTAGCTGAAGTACCCCCAGGATTACCATCTATTCGAGGGATTGAACATCAAATTGATTTGATTCCGGGAGCAACTTCGCCAAACCGTGCTGCATATAGGACCAACCCGGAAGTAGGACCAACCTGGAAGAGACTAAGGAAATTCAGTGACAAGTCCAAGACCTTTTGGACCACGAGTATGGACGAGAAAGTCTTAGCCCATGTGCCGTTCCTGTTCTTTTGGTTCCTAAGAAAGATGGTAGTTGGCATATGTGTGTTGATTGTAGAGCCATCAATAATGTTATTATAAGATACCGTCACCCTATCCCTAGGTTAGATGATATGCTTGATGAGTTGAGTGATTCTATAATTTTTACTAAAATTGACTTGCGAAGTGGATACCACCAGATTAGAACGAAACTTGGAGATTAATGGAAGACTGCATTTAAAACTAAATTTGGCTTGTATGAGTGGTTAGTAATGCATTTTGGGTTAACTAATACACCTAGTACTTTCATGCGATTGATGAAAGAAGTTTTACGTGCTTTTATTGGGAGATTTGTGGTGGTTTACTTTGATGACATCTTGATTTACAACAAGTCATATGAACTACATTTTGATCCCTTACGTACTGTTTTTAACGTTTTGAGAGATACATGTTTGTTTGGTAATCTCGAAAAGTGCATCTTTTGCACGGATCGAGTCTCTTTTCTTGGCTATGTTGTTACTTCACATGGAATATAAGTGGATGAAGTAAAAACTGAAACCATAAAGAGCTGGCCAACACTTGAGACTGTTACTCAAGTGAGAAGCTTTTATAGTCTTGCGGGTTTCTATCAGTGATTTATGCGTGATTTCAGAACCATTGCTACTCCATTAAATGAATTGACAAAGAAAGGAGTGGTTTTCAAATGGGCACCAGCACAAGAAAAAGCATTCAAATTGTTGAAGAGAAACCAACCCATTCTCCTTTACTCCAACTCCCCGATTTTGGTAAGACCTTTGAACTAGAATGTGATGCTAGTGGGATTGAAATTAGGGGTGTGCTAATTCAATAAGGTAAACCTGTTGCTTATTTTAGTGAGAAATTAAGTGGACCAAGTCTGAATTATTTCACTTATGATAAAAAATTGTATGCTTTAGTTCGTGTGCTTGAAACCTGACAACATTATCTATAGCCCAAAAAAATTGTTATACATTCTGATCATGAATCGCTGAAACATATTAGAAGTCAAGCTAAACTAAATAAACGACATGCTAACTGGGTAGAATTTATTGAGTCATTTCCATATGTCATAAAACATAAGAAAGGAAAGGACAATGTGATTGCTGATGCGCTTTCTAGGCGTTATACCATGTTATCTCAACTTGATCATAAGATTTTTGGTTTAGAGACTATTAAGGACTTATATGTTGCTGATTTAGACTTTAAAGAAGTGCTTGAATATTGTAAAGAAGGGAAGACATGGAATAATATGTGCTGAATAAAGGATTGCTCTATCGTGCTAACAAGCTATACATTCCAGCTAGCTTCGTTTGTCTTTTATTATTACAGGAGGCACATGGAGGAGGATTGATGGCACATTTTGGAGCAAAGAAGACTGAAGATGTGCTGGCCGCCCACTTCTTTTGGCCAAAGTTGAGACGTGATGTCGAGCGCTATATTTTATGTTGCACCACTTGCAATAAAGCTAAGTCTCGTTTAAATCCACATGGTCTTTATATGCCTCTTCCTATTCCTAGTGCACCGTGGGAGGATATTTCCATGGATTTTGTTTTAGAACTGCCTAGGACAATGAGGGGAGGGATAGCATATTTGTAGTTATGGATCGATTATCTAAAATAGCACATTTTATACCTTGTCACAAAGGCGATAATGCTACCAGCATAGTTGATTTTTTTTCAAGAAAATTGTTCGACTATATGGAGTGTCCAATACTATTGTCTCGGACCGTGATGCCAAGTTTTTGAGTCACTTTTGGAGAACACTTTGGAATAAACTGGGGACGAAGCTACTATTTTCTACTACGTGTCATCCTCAAACTGATGGTCAAACAGAGGTCGTCAACCGCACATTATCGACCATGTTACGGGTAGTTCTAAAGAAAAATTTGAGGATATGGGAAGAGTGCTTACCACATATTGAACTTGCTTATAATAGGTCGGTACACTCCACCACCAAAGTAAGTCTGTTCCAGGTAGTGTATGAATTTAATCCCCATGCTCCTACTGATTTACTACCTTTGCCTACTTTTGAAAGACTTAATTTAGATGCTAAGAAACGTGCTGAATTTATTCTTAAGTTGCATGAAATAACTAAAAAGAATATAGAGAGCATGACTGAAAAGTATATGATTGTTGGAAGTAAAGGTAGGAAGAAAAATAAAATTTGAACTGGGTGATTTAGTTTGGTTGCATTTAAGGAACGATAGGTTTTTAGAACTAAGAAAATCAAAGTTGATGTCTAGAGCTGATAGACATTTAAGATAATTGAGAAAATCAATGACAATGCATATAAATTGGACCTACCTACTGATTTTGGGGTTAGTCCCACATTTAACATTTCAAATTTGAAGCCATATTTGGAAGAAGAAGATGAGCTTGAGTCGAGGACGACTCCGATTCAAGAGGGAAAGGATGATGAGCCCATGGCTCCTTCGGATACTATCAATACCGCCAATAATCCTCAAATCATACAAGGCCCAATTACAAGAGCACGTGCACGACAATTCGACCACCAGGTGAACTCGTTCCTTGCTGTCCATACTTCTTTGGATATGTTACTACTAAATTCTTGTGATGTTTTATTGCTTAGGAATGTGAGAGAAGCACCACAACCTTACCCGGATATCGCACCTCGAAGGCTAAGTCTACTCGAACTCGAGACTGAGCTCTAGTCATGGTCGAAGTTGTGATTATGGTCGAGTTCCAGGACAGTACGTTAGTAAAACGGGCATAACTCTCTCATAAGAACTGTTTTAGAAAATTTTGGACATTCTGGAAAGCTTACGATGAGCCCTTTCCAATGGATATGAGTTTGATAAAATACTCCTTATAGTTTAGTCAGAGTCAAAGAAATAAGGTGTTACATCACCGCTTTGGGCCTTGTTAGGTCTTGTAATCGTGTCAGGGTCGGAGTCCAAATTGTGCACGCCTCTTTCCACGGCTGCACAACCTTAGATCGACCTCCTCACGTCCCTCCTATATATACACAGTAGCCGTCGTAGTTTAGGCTCAGGTTTAGCTTAGATTATTCTATTTTAGACAGTTTTGTCGTTTATCGGTTTGTTGAACCCTAACTCAAGTACTTCATTGGTAATTAGCAATATTCATATTGCATCTACTTGTTCTTGCGTGTGTTCTCGATTCGCTTGTAAGAAAAGCCTTCTTGACGAGGTCAATAGCGTCTTGGCACGGTTGATAGCTACAGAGTAGTAGTATAGTGGTTGCGAGGGTTCTCGATCTGTTCTGTTCGGAGCTTTTGATCATCAACGTTGAAGCTCCACCAATTGACTTATCATATTACCTTTCGAAAGATCGAGCAAACGCGCATCATATAGTTAAAAAATATGGAAAAAACTACTGATCTTGCGCTGGGTGTACATGGCTAGGACTTGTCACCCGTTTAATGGGTGACAAGTACTGACCATGTCCACACTGGCATGCCATGTGGACCTATCGTCCGTTTAACGAGTGACATGTTTTATCGCCCGTTCAACGGTTAATGGGCGTAGATTGGTGTCTATTTTTAAAATGGGCGCACATTTTTTCTAATGTTGAAAATAAAAAATATAAGTGTGTGTTTAGTTTAAGGATAAGGTTGGATGAGATATGGTCATCCATGTTTCGTTGGATAGGACGATCTAATTTCTTATTTGATAGCATGAATAGGATTTTATCTAATTTTTTATATGTTTGGATGGATATAACTTGTATAGGGTTAGTCAAAATTTTGTAGGACCTACTTATCATATATTTAGTTTGTCATCAAAATATAATCATGCGAGATCTTGTTTTGTTGATTAAAATTGCAATGAATACAATGCTACAGTGAATCATATATCAGATAAATAGTTTAGAAGATAATAACATTTAAAACGTGCTACCAAAAAAGTACATTTATTCTAATCATTAAGGATAAACCTTATCTATAATATGGATGGATCCGTCCAGCGGTTTTTATAGATGAACTCATCCAACATCTCAACATCTAAGAAAAATATTCCCATTAAATGACTATTCTATTTAACCTACCCTCCAACTAAACACTTTTAAAAAGCTAGATAATCATCTCCTATCTGAAATATCCCTCCCCTACGTGAGGTAGTCAGGTGGCCCAGTAAATTACGTGGTGTCAACGCCGACATATTGGGCCGGACCTGGCTGGCACAAACTGCAAAGCGAATTCAAACCCATCTTTCGGCCCGGCCCGCTTATGCAGCCCAACCCAACCGTCCAGAAAGCCACGAAGGCCCATATCAAGCGTCGCCGAACCCACCCGCCCACTCCTCCAACCCTCTCTCTCAGCCCGCCCATCCTACATAAATTCCACCCATCTGATCGTCCTACGCCGCCCTCTCGCCGCCGCCGCTGCCGCCGCAGGTGCTCGAGCTCCTCGCCGCCCGCGGGCTCGCGCTGCCGCAGCGCAACCATGAAGATGTGAGTTTCCCATTCCGCCTCCTATCCCACTCGCATAGTCGCGGTGCTCGTTCGTTTCGTCAGATCCGTGGTAGCGGGCCTGTGGCTGTGACATACTACCGTTTAATTTGGCTGTAGGTGAAAGGCGAATCAGTGTCGAAACCCTTGTTTTCGCGTGCAGCTCCTTTGCTATTTGGACCACGTAGATTCATTTCAGTTGATGGCCAATTGTTAGCCTGTTGGATTTGTGCCTGCTGTTCTGTTATTTTGCTTAGGGATATACAGTAGAATTGTTTGCTAGTACGTTGTGGTACGCTTATTTGTCAGAGATGTTGGAGATTTTGAAGCGCGTCATGGTTTCCATGATGTTAGTTCATGGGGCATCCTGTTGCGAGCTCTAAATGTGTTGAATGTCTTGCGGTGCTTGTCAGCCATTGTGTGGTTTAAAGCTTGGAATAACCAGTGCCCATTGTTGTTGTGCAGAGAGAAAGCAAATGCGGGGGTCCTCACAAACTTCGAAGTTCTTGACTTCTTGCGATCAAGAGGTGCCAAAACCGACCCCATGGGATGTTTGGGGGCTGTTGCTGCATCAGAGTGTAAAGTGATTACTTACTCTTTTGCTGCTCTTTACCTGTCACTCATTTTTACTACTAAACCGGGCTAATATTCATCATCCTCTCACTTAGGTGTACGAGTACCTCTTAAAAACTCCCGCTTGCAACCAGACAAGGGAATCAATTTATGACTTTGTCAAGAGAAGTGAGAATTTCAAGCTTGCAGAGGCTGATAAGCTAAATGTGATCAACTGGAGACCATCCTCAGCTGCTGATGTTTATGCGGTTGTCATGTTAATCTTGCCGATAATTAGCATAATATTTTGAGTTTTACTATTATTCTTATTTAATGCAAGCTATTACAGTTAGAATTTTTGGTTCACCATGAAAGTGTCTTCCTGTGCTGCCTGCTACAGTGTCTGTTGTTTGTTTACTGTTGTCAGAAAAAAAGAGTTTGAAGTTCAGCATGCTGTGAGGGTAACTGGGCATTGTCTAGTTCAGGAGCCAAGGCTTATTTCTAAATGTAGAAGCGAATGATCTGGATTGCTTGCAATAGAGTAGATGTTCTACGAAATTTTGCTTTTCTGAATTAATGTGATGCTTGAAAGAGGCTCAAATACACTTTCTTTTTATAATGACTAAAGCGAAGCACTAACTTGTTCTTACATTCCGTATTTTATCTCATTGTAAGAATATACTGTATGACAATTATACTTGTTTCATATCCGACTTATCCATAAGTTGGATTTCTATCTTTTCATCCATAAATGTATCTCAAGGATATTTTGGGGTTTCCTTTCAATAATCGGCAGATAAAGGTAGTGTAGATAGCTGTGCACTTATGCATATGCAAAATATACATGTAGAATCTTTTGTGCATGCGTGTCAGGTATTAGGTAATTGTTCATTCCGAGAACCACTCACTAAACTTACATTAATCACACATGCAAGCTTCATGTCATCAGGGATCAAATTGATTGGGTTGTCTAGAGAATTTGATTGTTGTTCTCTGTTGGAACAACCCATTTACAAATAGGTGCAGAAATCTACTCAATTGTTTTGTCTTCATGTTAATGTTTTCTTATTAATCTATTTAGTTTCATCCTCAACTACAGATGATAGAAGAATGTGGGAGACGATTTTCGAGGGACGAACGAGGAGAAGCATGTGACGAAGACGAACGAGTCCAGGAATTTTTGGAGATAGTTAAGGAGGTTTTGCCACCACCCCCTCCAAAGGCAGAAGTGATGCGGGACTGAATGTGGTGTAAACTAACGTATTTGAGAGTCAGATTGTCAGCATGAAATAGAAATGTTAAATTCTGCTTGTATCCCTGTAGCTTATATGGTATATATGTTCTAGAGCAAAAGCTCTTAGAGATTTGGCAAAAGACCATCTTGTCTGAGAAGTGAGATATTCATGTTTGAAACGACAATTAACACCTGAGCCACCGAGGGAGTTCAAATTGATATGATCATGTCCCTTGTTCGATTGCTCTATTGTAGAATTGTGGAAATTTGCTATTCACAATTTAACATTTTGTCACAATGTGCTGCTGCAATGTACCTGATTTTTAGCTTTCGCATAAATCATATACCATCATCAATCATGTATATGCTGACAGGTTGAACAAGCCATTCAAATGGCAAAATCGAGCCCAAGAGTATTCTGCATTGAATTTTCATGAGCATGGATTCCATGAGATTCTGCAGTGAATTAACTTCTGGTGATTAAATTTCCATGAACACAATGTACAACGCTCCACTGGTATCCTACTCTGTACAAGCAATCCGTTCCATACCGATGGTGCAAAGAACATCAGAGTGAGAAAATACAAGGAAAGGTTGACACAAAAAGGAAAAAAAGAGGGGAAAATGGCTTCCATTTGTGAAAGCTACATTATCATACACAATCGATAGAAGAGCGTGAAAGCGACAACAATGCGCGAAAGCCACCTGTGTGTTTCACAAACAAATGAGCCTTACAAATTTGACTGAGCGGCTCATTTGGAAGTCAGATTCTCTTGGGAAGTCTCTGATGCCCGTGCCCTGCCCTGGGAGCCTTGTCCAGCAGCAGCAGCAGCAGCCCAACGTTGTTACCGCACTGGCCAATGGGGTACCTGCCAACCATCAGCAAAGAACAATGGTGAAAAGAGAGTTGTTGCGCAACAAGAGTAACAAAGATGTTGCGGATTAACTCACTTGATACGGGATGATTTCCGTCGCCACCAAACGATCAATGTAACCCACTGGAAGAGAATTAAAAGCAAGCCAATTAGCTCCTATTTTCAAGAAAATTCTGGTAGGAAGTAACCTTAAAATAGGATAATCAGAACTCAAATTTCAGGCGCTATTTTTTCTGAGGCAAACAACGGTGGAAGAGGTTCCCCACAAGGTCTTGCTGCTAATTTTGTTTTTATATGCTGGAGGCTTTTGGCAAAAAATTGGGCCTTCTAGATGCAATACTAGGGCTAAAATTGCTAGTTTGTTCAGAAATAGCAATTGGAACTGAACTAGTTGAATTGCAATATCACAGAAAGGTTACTTTATGATGCTCATCAACAATATGTACAAGATGAAAACAAGAAAGCAATGCCACAGTAGTCCATAAGTTCAGCAATGTAAGCAAATGAAACAACATAAGAAATGAAACAACTAGTAGTAAATAATAAGCATATAAGCTACATCCTATGCTCATCATCATCAAATGGGAGAGGATTGGAGCATACTAACAGGATCAATTACAGGCACCTCTCACAAATCTGAGCAACATTATGCAGGCACAACGAAAGTATCACATGTTCATAATCAGCATTCACCAACCTATCACCCTTCTCAGAAATAGATGTGTAAGCAGGATTTCACCATCAGCATACTCAGAAGAACACGATTACAAGTAAGCATATAAACAGCTTCATATTAACAGGAAGCAGTATAACTAACAATTCCGATTCAAATTCTAAGAAATTATGCTGATTCAGAACTGTTACTGTTTATGATGCACATTTGCAGCATATAAATACGGAAATTTATAATAGTTAATGCCACACTGCAATAGCTTTCCGCAATTAGAAGGCAATTAGGACACCAAGCAAGTTAGATAGAAATCTTGGGCATTTCTAGGATCACACGGATTACCTTGACCACTGCAGCAAAGAATGACGTCCTCTTCACCACCCTCCTCTGCATGAGCACCGGCGGGTACCGTGGCGGCCGCAGAGTGACGGTCATGGCCGACGCTGCGTTTCCCCCTTTGTAGAAGTGTTGCTGCGCCATGGGCACATCCGGTAGTGGTGGTGCGGCGGCCTCCCTGCAGAGCTTCTGCGCGATCTCCTTGAGCAGCACGACCTGCGCCTTCTCGGCTCCCATGGAGATGATAGCCTGCCGCATGGACTCCCGGTCTGCCTCCAGTGCTTGCATCCGCGAGCTGAGCCGGCGCACCTCCTCGTCCTCCGCCCATGGCGCGCCGCCACAGCAGTCGCTCTCCATAGGCGTGCCGCCGCAGCAGGAGCCCTCGGGCACCGCCAGGGGCGCGCCGCCGCCGTGGATGGCGTCGACGGTGTAGACCCGGTCGCTGGCGCCGCAGTCGTCGTCGGGGAATAACTCGCCATCGCAGAAGTCGAGGCTGTCGTCGGAGTAGGCGCGCGCATGGTGGGGGAAGGCGGAGCCTGGAGCGACGCGGATGATGGGCGTGGTGGTGGTGGCCGTCGGGGGCGCGCCGCGCTCGAGCATGTGGACGCGGTAGGAGAGGCGGGTGAGCTGGTCGCGCGGGGTCTGCGCGTCGAGCGCGTCGGCCTCGGACGCGGTGGGCGGGTGGTCGATGCAGCACCGCAGCGCCGGGTAGTAGCCGCCGGACGACGCCGCGGGCGACGGCGAGGCAGGCGGCCGCGGCGTGGCGCAGGGGGGCCGCGGGGTGGACGCCCCCGACGCGGCACCGGGGTGGTGGGGCGTCTGCTGGAGCGCGCGCAGCGCGGCCTCGCGCTTGGCGAGCGCCTCCTCGAGAGCGGCGAGCTCAGCGGCGTCGTGGGACATCTTCTCCTCGGTGTACCGGCGGAACTGGCGCGCCTCCATCATAGCCTCGGCCTTCTCCCGCTGCAGGCGCAGGATCATGGTCATGGCCTCGCTGGCGGCGCCTGCGGCCGCGCCGCGCTCCGCATCGAGCTCCACCTGAAGTTCCCTGAGCGTTTGGTGCTGCCGCGCCAGCGCCTCACGCAGCGCCGCGGCCTCGTCGCCGATCTCCACCCGCACCACCGCAGGGGGCGCCTCGGGCGGGGACCTCCTCTTCAGCGGCGGCCTCGAGGGCGACGCCAATGATATCAGCGGCGAGACGGAGGCCATTGCGGCCTGGGTGGGTTGGCCGCAGAGGGGGCAGAGAGGGGGAGGAGGGTCGCCGGCGTCGGCCATGGCGGGGGACGGCACGTGCGCATCTGCGGCGTGGGGAGGAGGCGCACGTGCGCGCGGGGGTGGGGGAGGTATAGAAATGGGGGTGGTGGGCCCGGGGGAGGAGGACGGACGCGCGGGAGGAGTTAATTTTTGGATTTCTCCATCGGTTTTGGACGGTTGGCTGCTGTTTTTAGGAGGGCAATGGTTTTTGGTCTGTTTAGTTGGAGAACAAGAAAAAAGAGATAAAAGAGAGTTAAAAATCAGGGTAAAAAATATTTTGAGTTTTTCATGAGTATGAATATCATTCCCTGGAATTAGTTGTGGACAAAAAAAATTTAATGCTAAAAAACCAAAAAACTAATCTATATATTAGAGGTAGGTAGCGGCGGAGTCAATGATGTATATAAGACGACTATGACTTATGAGATTAAGTAAAATAGTAGCATATAACTGTAACCGCATAAACTTGGTATGAATTATAGTCCCCCTCCTCTATCAAGGAGGAGGTTAGATAACCGCCTAATCTACCAAACTATTAGATATGCAAATAGGGTATGTGGGTCTTGAATACATATGTTAGAGCGTCTTTTAATGTAACCTTAGTACTAAGTAACCATTACTTTATCTCTCTAAAAATCTACGAGCAACTCAAGCTTTGCAACCATGACATATTTGCCTTTTAATTGTCTTCTCATGCAAGAACGTAGATAAATATTGTCGACGATTAGTAAATCACCGATCTCAAGAACTTATTGAAGAATAGAGGATATTTTGAATAGACGAATTATAAGGGAAACACATAGGGTTTTTTGGACAAGTTCGGACCTCCCTGAGGATGATAACCATACATCATGTTTATCCTGTACTTATCTGAGCCTGTTATAAGGGGAGGAGGTAGCTAACCTAGATGGATCTAAACCGAGTCGGTGACTCCTTCCTTGGTTTTCATTGGCTTGTAATGACTTGTGGAACACTCTTCCTCCTGGAACTCTCTCTCTCTCTCTCTCTCTATTTTCATCTCCCTTCTGTAGGGCTCTTTGGCTTCGTATATATATATGGGGATATTGTACGTCCTCCAGACTCTTTCTTCTTATTCTTGGAGATAGACCTTCCTTGTTACGGGACGCCTTAGTTACCTGCGTGTAGTTTCCTTTCTTCCGGGGATATCCTTTAGAGATAAAATATGCCCTAAGAATTATGGAAAACCCTAAGGTACCCGGATATGGTAATTGTACATTATTTATCGTCAAGTCCCTCATCAATACATGAAATGCGGTTTCGACGGTTCAAATATATAGTCAGTAAAGGTAAGCTTTTTATTCGACCATATCATCGAGTAGACTTGGATTTCCGATTATGATGAAATATCTAATCGAGTTCTATGATTTTCTACTCAGGATTTCAAATGCCTCCGAGTTCTTAATAGAGTTCTCGAGAAGGTGTTCTATCTAGGTAGATTCTTTGTAGGCCCAACCCTTTTGGAAGAAATAAAAGTTTGTTACTAGTGCACTTTGAAAATTGAAACGTTGCAGCGGAGATTTCGGGTAGTGATGAGAATCTTTTCCTGCCATAGCACCATGATTACGGTGGTAGCGTGAGAAGACAAACTCCTTGGGGTACAATGCCAACTGCCCTGCATGCGTCGGACATTAAATACGATGTGACGATAAAGAGGGAGATCGTGGCATCGAGTCGTGTCATGTCGTTAACCGGACCGCCATTTTCGGGAGCCTCCTCTCTGCATAAAGTCAAAGGGAAACCCGCTTCAGCATCCATTCCTCCGTTATTGACTGCTTTTCGTCACCCTTATCGTTTTCCTTGCGCCTTTGTTTCAAGAACCCCCCAAAACCCTCTTCATGCAATCTCTTCACCACCATGGGCAAGAAAAGGATCAAGAAATAGAGTTCCTCCACCGATGAGATGGTGAGAGCAATCTTGGAATGCCAGGAGTCAGATATCACGAAGGAGGCCTTATAGAAGGCCGAGAGTGAGGAGGTGATTCCTCCCCGGGTTTTGATCCCCTGCACACCAGCAACGGGGCTGATGATCCTGAGCCTGGACACCCACAGCTAGGTGGCCTTCCTCGACTTCTTCCACTTCAGGTTTGACTTCCCTCCATCCAGTTTCTTCCTCAAGGTGCCGACCTTCTATGGATTGGAGCTCATCTATCTGAACCCCAACTCCATCATCACGCTAAGTGTCTTCGTGCATATGTGCAAGGCATTTCTTGGCTTCCTTCCCTCCCTTGACCTCTTCTAATATTTCTATGTCCTGAAGAGGCTCCAGAACAAGGTCGTCGGTGGTGCTGGATTCCAACTTCGAGAAGGCAAGTCGGCGAAGTACATCGACTTCACCACTAACTCTTCTAGGTCAGGTTGGCACAAGAAGTGGTTCTATTGCCAACCTGCTCGAAGGGATTTCCTTACCAGGGCCTAGTGCCGCTGTTAAGGGCTGCTTAGACAGACTAGTCGGTGATGACCACTATTCGCTGGAATTTTATCAAGGGGATCTTGTTCCTAAAAGAGAGGAATCTGATAGTGTACGACATTGCCAGGGACTTCATCAATTACTACCTTAGTCCTCTGAAGTCGAGGATTACTAGGGCTTGGTTTTTCCTAGCCAGATTGGATCTGGTCCGAAATGGTGAGATAGGTACTTTCCGATCCCGAGTAGCCATACGTAAGGGATTTGTAAGATCTATCCTAATTGGTTGTTGCCTTTTCTTGCAGTGTACTCATAAGAGGTTGCCGATAAGAAGGCTAGTATCTTTTTGAAGCCATCCCATCTTCCATCCGCCAGGATGTCCCAGCTCCCATCATAGAGTTGGACCCCAAAACTCAGGCAAGAACCTTGTCGGTAAGTACCATAAAGAGCCTTCTCGATTCTTGTCTTTCTTTTTGAGTAGTTGTACTTGTAATGACGGTTATTGCTGACATAGGTAGCTCCCCGGATGTGGGGGTCCTGATCCGGAGGCTGAGAACACAAGAGCCCCTGCTGAAGACCCAGACGATGTTGTTATCATGGGGAGCATAGGGTTCGAGTGAGGCTGGAAGTGGCACGTTGCAAATTGTATCCTTCGACAATGGCATGGTGTTGGAGGGTGATGATTTCACGGGAGTATACTTAGTGGTAGGTGAGGTCATGTCACCAACACTAACAACTCCTACTCTCTCTGATCTCGATGACCTAGTGCCGCCTTTGACAACGGCTTCACGGCTCCGATCTTGGTAAGTTGAGCATTTACCTTGATCCTTTACAGTCGTGCTAGTTTTCTAATATGTCAAGTACGTTTTAGCCTTCACCCCAAGAGCACGGAAGGCAACATTCCCTATGAGTCCGTTGGGCGATGCTCCCTTTACCTAGCTAGTGTTAGGGAGCAATAGATTGGCACATCTTTTGGTCCCGGTGAAGCCTTCGGGACCAGAAAATGACTCAGGTATGCTAAGAACTATTTTCCATGCTTGGTGGAATGAATTTTTGGATTTGTCTCCCTCACAGGCTAGTCAGAATTCTGTCGATAGTGCCCAAGCCCTGAGTTCCCTAGTCTCCGATGCCTCCCTCCTCTGAAGGAGATGGAAGCAAACCCAATGAGCCCTCAACATTAGTGGCCACTAGTAAAGAACTAGAAGTAGCCAGTATTGAGGTCATCGCTACTTCTCCACAAAAGGAATACAGGATTCCACTAGATGCATCTTGAGGGGACATGCTTGAAGGGCGGGTAGGCCATCAGCAGGATTCGGTGTTCAACACCTTATTCATGGTAAGATTCTTCCTGCAAGTTAGAAACCTAATTAATAAATGACTAGTACTGACCTTGTCATTCTTTGAGGTTTGCCATGCACCGCTTGGGGAAGACCCATTGTGACACCGAGAAGGCCACCGCCTGAATTGCCAAGCTCAAGAAGGAAAACATCCAGCTACACCAACAGCTCTCTCGTGTGACGGCCAAGAAGGAGAAGACAGACGCCATGTTGGAGGACAGGATGAAGGGTGAGCCTCCAATATCCTGTCAAGTTGCTTATTCTCCTTTGTCTTCCTAACATATCGCCTTACATAACTCTCCACAACCCGAGAAACTACCTCTCAGGAGGGGCCCAAATGTCAGCCACCTGCCAATAGCTTATTGCGGCGCTCAACGTCTTCCAGGAAGTGCTTGCTGGGGTTGTAATCCAGGCAGGGGCTACTGGTGGAGAGGATGCTTCTAGGCTCGATGTCTTATTTACTAAGCTTACTGAGGTGCTCAGTGGGTTCCAAGAGGCGGTCACCGAGCACCTCTCAAACCATTCCCTACAGAGAGCGAAGGTGACACTCGCGTATGTGGTGGCTATCATGAAAACTCACCAACCAGAGTTCAACACCAACATCCTCCTGGAAGGATTCGGGGACAAGTTAGAAAGATCTTTGACTGACAAGGTCGAGGAGGTGATAGGAGTGGCGTAGGCCTTCGTGGATTTGTTGGACTTCTTGCCTTCGACGTAGTTTATTTTTCTTATTTTTCCTGCAGTCTGTAAGAAAACTTGGTAGATTTTGTTAGTTTAAGTCGGTTACTTTTTTTTTTCATGCCAGATGAGAGTACTTCGTGCTGGACTCTTTTGATAGCATATCATGATCTTTTACTGGCTTCTTCATTCGATTAGTTTAGGACGCGTTGATCACTAGTCAAAATATTTATTATGACCGGCCTTAGGTCCGCTTAAGTGGGAGATGTCGTAGCTCCCAGTCACCTGTTGAACGCAAAAAAGTAGCCTTTTCGCAACCCCACGTTCACAACGCAATGGTTCTTCTTCTCGTTAGATTATGCTTTCAGAAGGTACACAATATGTTATTTTCGATTTTCAGCACCTAGTGCTTATTAAGCCCCCCCCCCCGGCGACTATCTACTCGAAACTAGAAATTCTGAGTGGCCAATCTAGTTATTAAAAATTATCTTTTAAAGTAAAAGGAACTCATATTGCTCTTGGGTCGAGATAAGCTTTTTGCTACCCCAGGTGTACGTTTAGGATGCAGAATCCGAGAAGTGACTTACCCCGTTTGTCATGCATAAATATGCGTGAAATGACAAGAAAGGTAGAAAAAGAAAATCAATAGACTTCATGGCCAATATGATTTTTATTATTATGAGAAGATACTCCAAGGACTCACACTTAGAACTTACAAAGAACTATTGAAGGCCCTCGAGCTATGTAGACCCATTATCTTAAACCTAAACGACACAGACTAAATTAAGTCGATAAGCAATGACCCTTATTGTTTCGGGAGTAGCATAGATGCTATTTCGTGGGCTTTGGATGCCTCGTGAAGCTGAGCCCTCGAGTCTTTTGGGTGTGCGTCTCAAGGTGTTGTGATCGTGATTACGACTGAGGCTTCTTATCCATCTTGATCCTTGAGCTTTTAGGTCACTCGCTTGGTTGATGTTGAACTTGAGCTTTTAGGTCACTCGCTTGGTTGATGTTGAACTGTCACGTTGTTGATTAGCTAAACAACTTGTAGACCCACTACCACCAGTCATACCAAAAGGCGAAGTGTTGGCACGTTCCATGGCATGTTCCTTCAATGACTCTCTCACCGCCATCTCAAAATGCGCTGCTTCATCAAGAGGAATTCTTGCCCTGGCAAAACCTCTGTTTGCTTCCATAACCTCCCTTTCAATATAGAGATGAAGGTCCTTGTTTTGCTTCCTCCTTATTCTCCGGATTGCCACTTCATATGTCATTAATGCCTTAACATTAAGTGGCATATTTTTGCAATCCCCCATATTCCCAGGCAATCCACCTAAATGCTCCCTTAGACAGCTCACACCTCCACCCTTAATGCGAGCAGTGCAATAATTGCAGCTAAAACCATTCCCATAAGGCTCACCATGGCTCCAAAGGTTCTCAATTGTTCCCGTTAATTTCACCGTCTCCCTACAGTACCATACCAAAATATGAACAATTGTGCAAGGGATAAGATGGCTGCTAACAAATATTATGATGAGCACATGAAACAAGAATTGCTCACTAATACATCAAATGATCAATGAGCCAAACATGTTGTTCACTAATACAGTAACCAGTTTTAGTGCTTGTTGTTCACTAATACAATCAATACATTGCAAGTGCTAAGCACAACACATTCCCTTGTATGCCCTCATCATGTTAATAACAGGTTAAATACTACCTTCTTGGGTGACCACCTCAACAGCGCCATCTGTCGTCATGCTCTTACCAGTGGCGCCACCGGTGGACGATGCGCCAGCGACGCCCTTGCCTTTATCACGGAGATCCACCCCTCCCTCGTCTTCTATCGCCATCAAAACAGACTGCAGACCACACCGTAGACTCAGAGGTTTAGGATATCTAAATTAGTCATATAACAAAGAAACAAAAAAATAGAGAATGGAAAAAGAATTCTATTTTATGAGAATGTACAGATTGACATAGGTTCTTGGCATTCAGTTTTGCTTGTGGATTGGTTCTGATATCTGGTCAGAAACCTGAAATGTGGATACCTCTTTCCCTAATGGGACCTGTATGTGTACCCTATGGCCCCAAAATTTTGTGTTCTGTTGTCTCTGGAATCTATAGAAGAAAGGAAGTGTATATCTAGTGGACTCTAGGATCAATTGGTTTTCTCTAAATTGATTTCTGAATGCAGCATGAACTGACAAAAGGATTCATATTATCTGACAACACAACTTTTAACACAAAAGGGCAAAAATATGGTTCTAGCATAGCCAACTTAACATTGAAATTTCTTAAATTTTCTAACATCGACATACTCTATGCCTCCCAGTATAAGACGGATCCTTGAGTAATATTTGAAAGTAAAAAAAAGGAGTAGTTGCTAGAAAGTAAGTTGGATCCTTTGTTGTACAAGTCATTCTCAGGACAAATGTAGATAAATTGTTTTATTCAATTGTAATGGATCGTCCATACATTGAAGCAGTATTCTCTACTTCACAATTGTGAATATTCTCACATTAATATGTCTTTCTTGCATGAAACTGTAAAGATGTAGTATGTTTATAAGCCTCCTGGGTCACTTAATTTTCAACATACATAGGTTTCATGTTAGAAAGAATTTCAATCCCACTTCTCTTAGATCTTCCGGTATATAATATACAAGCTAACAACAATAAGGTTTCGACACTAATCAGTGGCAATTTTCAGTAATTACAGTAATGGAAACTAGTAAAACATCAAGCACAACAGTTACTGCCCCCAGGGTGTCCGGCAGAATTCCCCGAAGGCATCAGGCATTGACAACGGCTAAGGAAGATGGGAGATGAGACTCACCTGTGGGACAAGCACACGGGGGCCGCTGACGACACGGCTGAGTCGCGGGAGGGCGGAGAGGCTGTGGCTGGGGTTGATGGCCGGCGTCTTCCACTGAGGCGCCGAGCGTCTTCCGCTGAGGTGCTGCTGGTGGCCTGGTGGGCTCACAGCCCCGCACGGTCGCGCTCGCCGCTGCCTGCTATGGCCCGCCCGAGCTTCACGCGACCAGGCGTAGCTCCGTAGCCTCTGGCCCTCCGCTCGACCGCGCACGGCGCGCGCCACGGCCGTAGCCCGTGCCCCGTGGCCCTGCGCGGCCGCACCCGCGGCTGCCCATTGCAGCCCACCCGAGCTTCACGCGAGCCACGACCCGCGAGGGGCCGTGAGGGGCGGCGGCTAGGCAGACAAAGGCAACGGCACCGGTTGGCCGTTGGTGGTGGCTGGGGGAGATAAATTTTATGAGACCGGGTCTCACCGTGAGACTCGGTCTGCGTTTTGACACATGTCCCTACGTGTGCAGTATATATGCGCACGTACCGTAGGATCACGTGTGTACGACGCGGATGAGAGTCTCATCGGGGTTTCACACGTGCGGGTCTCATAAAATTTATCTCCGTAGCTGGGAGCCTGGGATGTAAAGGTGGTCAAGTGGGCCAGTTAAGTGGATCGGTACGAGGCACCATTATTTTGATCTAGTCTAGGTAGGGAACGATATGATGGTTAATTGGTCGGGCTGGTATGGTACGATAACTTGGATCGTATTTGGGTTGGAGCCGAGACACGACGGGTTAATACGACACGATCCATTTAACTGTTCATATTTTGTAGTATTTTATATGATTTGTTTAGATCTAATACCATATAGGATATGTCGTGTAATGGTAGTGTGTTTGACTCTAAGTAGAAGGTCGGATGTTTGATTCCGAGTGAAAAAAGTTTTTGTGATTTTTTCCAATTTTCCGCAAGCTGACGAGCTAACGGGCCAAAAAAGTCATCGGACCTACCGTGTCGTGGGTCAGTACGGCACGACCTGTTATTAAATAGGTTGTGTCTGGGCTGGAGTCACGGCACGTGGCCCGGTACGGCACGGCCCGTTTAGCTAACGGGCCTAAACGGGTCATGCCTAAATAGGCCGTGCCTCAATGGGTTCATGTCGTGCCAGGCCAGGTCACCCATTTGGCCATCTCTACTAGGATGTGAGTGGAGAAAGTGATGAGAATTTGGGATTGAGAGAGCTAGGGTTGGAGGCAGGAGTTGGGGATTGTGCTGTGGGCCGAGCTAAATTGGTTGGAAGGCACAAGAAATTTTTGGCTGGCAAAAAAAAATATCAGGCCCACCGATAAATACGTGTAGCGAAAATGATTCTATTAGGTCATAATTGTGATTTTGATGATTAATGATAACATAGTTAATAGGACTAATATGATTGTCAAGAATATATGTGATTATCCAAGGTAATTAAACACAAGATTAGAAAGTGTTTAGTGCTTATAGGCCTAGAGAGAGTGTTGCTAGGTGATTGCTGCCTAGAGAGTGGATTAAGGAGTGATCCAACCTTGTACCAAGTGGTACGTCGGTACCTTGGAGTCTTGGTGACTCACTAGCAAGCTTGTTGACCCTCTGATTTAGTGTGGAGCGGCGGTAAGGTGATTGTGTGGGGACGCGGAGACCTCTGCCTTAGTGCCTCAAGCTCCGAAGTGATCACGGCGGCAAGAAACCAGAAGAGAGGCGAGTGGTGAGATCTTGCCTTGTGGCTTGGTGGTTCATCTGGGTGGAGGCCTTGTCTTTATTACTTGGTGGCTCAAGAGCCAGACTGGGTGCCGACCGGAAGTATATCCTTTGTGGAGCTTTAAAGTGGACTAGGGGTGACATTCATGCCATCGATACCATAGGAAAAAAAATCCTTGTGTCGAGTTTTCTCTCTCTACCTTATTTACGTTTCTATATTTACATTCTTGCAATTTACCTTCTTAAATATGTTACAAGTGCTTTGATCAATAGAGTAGACACACTAGATAAACCTAGAGTATATTTAGATAGAAATTGATATAATTTTTGGAGCCAAAATAGATCTAAGTGTCATAATTCATCCCCTCTTAGGATGTCACCGATCCCTTAAATTGGTATCAGAGCTAGGGCTCACATCTAGTTCTACAATTTGTGTTAGAGCTTCGCATCTTTCACAAGGTTTTACTAATTCAAGTAGCATTGATCCTTAGTCTCATTATGATCGGTTAGGCTTTACCGTCTAGTGAGTTGTGACGTTTGGGATTGGGATGGATTTTCATAGTGCTCCACTTTTCGATGGTACAAACTTTCTCCGATAGAAAATTCTAATGACTTGTCATTTGCAAGCCCGAGGGTTGAATGTTTGGAGAGTCATCGAGGAAGGGATAAGACCTCGCATCACCAACAAGGAGTAGAAATTAGATGCATTGGCCAAGAGTATTCTTTTATCATCTATATATGTTAATGCATTTAATCGTGTTTATTCTCTTATCAATGCATGTGATATTTGGACTAGTCTCATTGAAATACATGAAGGCACAAAGGATGCGCGCAATGAGAAATATCATGTGCTTGTTACTAAGCTCAGTGGCATCAAGTAACTACCCAATGAAAGTGCTAAAGTTTATCATCCTATCTCCATTAAAGACTTGATTAACATAATTGATCATATCAAGAAGGAAAAGAAGACTAAGATCAAGAAGAGGGAGGCAAGGGAAGAGCCAAGACACTTGCTAGCATAGGGAGAAAGATGAGCGATGATAAAGAATCAAGCTCAAGTGATGAAAGCTTCACCATTCTCCCCTCCAAGAAAAACTTGTCTTAAGGTCGTCATCACACAAGTCATCATCACGCAAGTTATCTCATAAGTGCCTTATGGCAAAAGGTATAGACAGCGATGTAAGTAATGATGAATCCGATGATGATTCTCGTTCCTATGATGAACTCCATCATTTGATTAAAGAGCAACAAAGGGCCCTTAAGAAACAATCTAAAGAGCTTAAGAAATTCAATGCACTTAATGACATTCGTGCTACCTTTGTTACTAATTATGAACAATTATTGTGTAAATTTAATTTGCTAAACAGTGAGCATGATGAGCTTAAAGCTAAATTTGAGTGCATTGAATACCAAATTAAGGTCCTTTTGAAGCAGTATACCTCTCTATTTAATTACAATCATAAGATAGATGCTTCCATTTCTTGTAATGATTTAATTACTTTATCTAGCTCACCCTTTTGTGATGAGATTTGTGTTGAGAATGTTGTTATAGAATCATCTAACAACCTCATTATACAAGAGAATGATGAGTTTAAGTAAGAAGTCAAGAAGCTCAACAATGACTTAGCAAGTTTAAAGGGAAAAGGGTATGTCCAACCTCCTCAAGATGATCGTGCTTTTATGGTGAAGAAGCTTATGGAGGGGTACACCGTGACATGCTTCAAATGCCATCAAGAATGCTACAAATCCTTCCAATGCAAATAAGTGAAGAAGGAGACCAAGGAGAAGAAGAAAAAGATAGTGAACCTCTCCAACAAGACCTCCGACCTCTACACCAAGCCCAACTACAAGATCAAGACCAAGAGCAACCACTACAAGCTCAAGAAGAAGTAAAATAGTAAGGTGATTGCACACATGGTTGGGAGAAAGGATCAGAGGTGGAACCAACCCATTTGGGTGTCCAAGAAAGTCATCATCAACATGAAGGGGCTCCAATCAGTTTGGATTAAAAAAGACTTGAAGCTCGAAGCGGCTATGAAGATTTGGAGACTTGACTCATAAGATGAAGTGAAGGTTCAAACAAAGAAGCCAAGTATACAAGATGAACGCATTAATGAAGATCATGATCATCACATACTCAGATCCCCTTCCAAAGGTAAAAGAGGTAATGGAGCTAGCTACAACAAAATGGAGTTAGATACAAAATCTTTTAATTGTTGTAGCTTATTTGCCTCGTCTAGGATTAAGATGAAGTGAAGGTTCAAGCAAAGAAGCCAAGTATACAAGATGAACGCATTAATGAAGATCATGATCATCACATACTCAGATCCCCTTCCAAAGGTAAAAGAGGTAATGGAGCTAGCTACAACAAAATGGAGTTAGATACAAAATCTTTTAATTGTTGTAGTTTATTTGCCTCGTCTAGGATTGCATATGTTTATTTTAATTTATTGCAATGCCTAGTGTAGGTTTTCATATGTTAGGTTGCATGTGTTTATCTCTAACCCATGATCAACTTATATGGTTTATTAGTTGTAGGTTCATTTCACGACACTAATTTTTACATTTTATATCTTTTATGTGTCATGATCCAATCTATAGGATAAATTCCTATTATTATCAATAACAAGTGCATATATCTCACAAGTATTTAACACTTGTATGCACATATTTAGGAGGGGGTATATCCTATAGGTTGTAATTTTGAGATTAACATGTGTTTCTAATGACATCTTTTGTAGTCTCATAGAGCAGTTAACATGTCCCTGAAGGTATGCAATGCTTAAATACTTCAATTAGTATCATTGTCAAATCTTTTATTCATTTAAGCTATCTCTCCATGCATAATATAGCTTAAACTTCCTATCTTGATATATTATTTTGTTGCACATATATTTCTTTCTCATCACATGTATGTACACATATATGGGGAGTTTAGATTATATTATGTGAGTTTTATAAATTATGATCCATGTGCTTTTATAGTCTACAATTGGTATCATTTTTTTGTAGTGATATCCATACAATTGGTATCTTTTCATTAGATCATGATATGTGAAGCTCTCTCCCATGTCATTTTATATTTTTTCCTTGAGTTCAACATGTGTTTATAGTCATTTTTGGAAGATTATTGACAAAGGGGGAGAAATTTGACGACCAAATCAAGATGAAAGCAAGATGAACAATGTGAGAAGATTGTAGTAATAAGAAAGATATCTAGGAATGCCGAAGTTGATAAAGGGGAAGATGAAAAGATACTAGACACCTAGATTGACAAAAGAGAAGCTCTTCATAGGTCGTTCAAGGGAGATAGTGGCAATAGAGAAAAAGAGAGCCACAACAAAGGGGAACTAAGTGGTAAGAACATGCATCCAACTAATGTGGTAAGACTTTGTGCTCACTTATGATCTTTAAATTTGATATCATTTATTATTTGCCACTTGCTTTGGTTGTGTTGTCATCAATCATCAAAAATGGGGAGATCGTAGCGAAAATAGCCCCATTAGGCCATGATTTTGAATTTTGTGATTAATGATAATATAGTCAATGGGACTAACATGATTATCAAGAATATATATTAGTAGGCCTCATAGATGCAATACATGAAAAAACCACCATAGCCAGGACAAAGTTGAACTGAATTAGAGAAGTCCTACGAAGATTTGCCTCACTGGATGGTGCTTTAGGTGTTTGAACTCACCGGAGTATTTCAAATGGGAGAGAAGCCTGAAGATGTCACCGAAAGGTCCGGTGTTTGAGCAGACACCGGAGCAATTCTTCCAGAGAAGAATGCAGCCACTGAAGATCGAATGATCAACCCATCGGATTGTCCAGTGTGAATAGAATGAACACTGGACAATGAACAGTACAAAGAAGCAGAACGAAGTTAAGACATCGGATGGTCCGATGATGAAGGTTGTGTAACACCAGAGCATTATTTCTAGAGAGGGTTGCATTTGCCTAGTTGGCTAAAGTCAACTCACCGGATAGTCCGATGATGAAGTGATGTGCACCAGATGCATATAGCAGAGCAATTTACACAGAGAATAAGGAAAAGCTCGAATGGCTCAGGATAACTCACCAGATAGTCAGGTGATGGAGATAAAGTATACACCAAAGTGTCCGGTGTTCACAGAGGCTTGAGTGGGGTTCCAACGGCTGGTTTGTGAGAGTGTACTCACCAGATAATCCTATGTTAGAACAATTATTCTCACCAGATCATCCGGTGTTAACAACTTTTTAGAGTCGTTGGGTTAACAGCTAGTGCATAGGTTTGATATTATAAATACCCACCCACTTGCCATTTGAAGGTGCTGGAGTCCAGAGAAGTTCATGTACACCTGAAAAGACATAAAAGCCATCAAAGTGCTTAAAGTGATTATCCAAGGTGATTAAACATAAGATTAGAGAGTATTTATTGCTTATAGGCCTAGAGAGAGTGTTGCTAGGTGATTGCTGCCTAGAGAGTGGATCAAGGAGTGATCCAATCTTGTACCAAGTGGTACGCCGGCACCTTGGAGTCTTGGTGACTCGCTGGCAAGCTTGTTGACCCTCCGACTTGGTGTGGAGCAGTGGCAAGATGATTGTGCAGGGACGTAGAGACCATTGCCTTGATGGCTCAAGCTCCGAAGTGATCACGGCGACAAGGAATCAGAAGAGAGACTAGTTGTGACACCTTACCTTGGTGGTTTAGTGGCTCATCTGGGTGGAGACCTTGTCTTTGTGACTGAATGACTCAAGAGCCGTGACCGGGTGCCGACTGGGAGCATATCATTTGTGGAGCTCTAACGTGATCTAGGGGTGGTATTCATACCATTGATGCCATAAAAAAAAATCCTTGTGCCGAGTTTGCTCTCTCTACCTTATTTACGTTTTCGTATTTATATTCTTGCAATTTACCTTCTTAGATAGGTTACAAGTGCTTTGATCGGTAGAGTAGACACACTAGATAAACTTAGAGCACATTTAAATAGAAATTAATATATATTTATCATGTGTTATTTTTAGAGCCGAAATAATTCTAAATATCCTAATTCATCCTCTCCCCACTTAGGACGTCACCGATTCCTACAACACGATAATCTGGTTAATTGAAATCTGTATCAACAATAATTTTTTTCCTGCCACCCACATGCATCCTCTGCCGTGCCATCCACACCTTGCGCCATCTACTGTGAGGCAAATTCTATAAGATCGAATCTCACGAGTCGACCCCTGCGAGGCCTGGACACCCACCCCTTCACCATGTAGCGCCTATGTGTATAGGCTATCAGATAAAAGTGCACGGTGTGAATAAGGATGTCGTAGAGGTCTTTTCAATGAGAGTCTTATATAGAATTTGCCTCTCACCTACCGAACCCCATGCATGAAAGTCGCACATCATGATGTCGTCTGTGTATGTGTCCGCATGACCACGCCACCGCCACAAGCTCACTCCGGAGCTTTGGACCTTTCCCCACGCCGTGCCCACAATAAGGGATGCACCGGCCCCTTTCCTCCTCCTTTCCCCTCTGCCACAGCAGAAACAACCCGACCACGTGCCACCACCATGTGACCACACCGTCGGCGCCCTTCTTCGACGGCACTGAGCCCCCACTGTGGTCGTGCTCCCTCACCAAGCTACTGTATCGCCACCACCAAACACACCACAATAGCAACACAACCACGTCGAGCAGAGAAGCTGAGCCCGTTCCATCCTAGCTTGCGTGCGCCGCTGTCCACCGCAACACAGGCTACCACAACCACACGCATGTCACCACACGACCACACTGCACCACCAATGCCGCCTTGTTTCCCTCCTTCCACGCTGTCGAACGCCGCCTTGTTTCCCTCCTTCCACCTCTGTCACATGCGTGATCGCTATCGAAGGACTCCGTTCTTCGGCCGCCACCATCTCGCCTAGCACCTTGGTGAGCCCCTATACTCCCTCTCTCCCTCTTCTGCTCCTTCCACCTGCACGATCACAACACAAGACACCCGGTCCTTCACCTCGGCAACTGTTGTTTCCGTCCCCCACTAGGCGTGTCCCTCCATGCCACCCAACCGGCCCGGTCTGCGACCCAACTCTTGCTGCCACACGCTTCCACCCAGCTCTCACCGTTGTAGCCTCCCTCATCATGCACCACCGTAACACAAGGCTACCACCACTGCGCCATTCATTTCCACTGTGACATTTGAGTCTTGACTGGACCAGTCTGTAGATCGACCCATGCGTTTTCCAGCCGTGCTCGGCACCGACAATTCTACCATGACCCCAGATCTGGGTGCCGAGTCTGGCCATTTGTCACCATCGAGCTCCACTACTCCGCTCAGCAAGCCGGCACACAGTTCACCTGCGCGCCGTCCGACCTTCCACCACCTGGCCGCCCACCGGCACCGCCTCCTATTCGTCTTCGTGCCCTTTTCTTTGCACTGGCAACCCAGCCATGGCATGGGCCTCGGCCGCTTCTAGTTGGCACCTCTGCTAGCATCACCTTCCCCTTGCGCCGCCCGACGTCCCGCCACCTAGCCCCTTAGTGTCGCTAGCTCAATCCCCGCTCGAGCCCAGCCCATCACTGGAGAGCTGCCGCTAGCAAGACCCCAACCAGAGGTCTTCCTTTCCCGGCCAGCCATCTCCCTATCCGGCCTCCCTCGCCACTCCCTCTCTCCGACTGATGTCCCTCTCCCTGCTCGCCCCCTCCGCCTCTCTCTCTGTCTCTGTGAGTCAGCCGTGAAACCACTGGCCTCCCTCCCTTATCCTTCCCTCCGGCTCCCATTGATGGGTGGGCCCTGTCGGTCGGACCAACCCTCTAGCCCACCAACTCGGGTCCACGATGGACCAGCCACCAAGCTAGCACCCTCGGCCCACGGCCCATGCACCATGTTCGCCGCACTGAGCATCTTTCGATCTATGGTGGACTTCCCTCACAGCACCCACCAGCCCACAAACCACATACACCGAGTCTGTAGCATATTGCCTTTTTTCCATTTTCCAAGATTTCCCTCTCCGTCAAATCTTTTGAAAGTCATATATCCATTCCAGCGATTCATTTATTGATATCACTCTAAAATCATAATCTATCTTCTTGCTAAATCTTATGTTTTTAGGAGCTCTTTTAATTTTCTCGTTTGATATTTATTTTTGTTGCAATGCTTTTAACCTAGAAATAAATTTAGCTTTTTTAGTTGTCCGGTAAATAAATTCAAGTACAGATTACATTAGTGGTCATGTTCTAGGCTATAATCATAGTTTAGTCACATATGTTAACCTAGTTCAAGTATAGGTTCCTTTTGATAATTAAGAATAGTTTTTAGAATAACTAAAGGTTTGCTTAATAATTAATGTAGTAACTTAACTAGTGCCGCTAGATAATTAAATATCAGTCTTTAGAATATAATACAATAATTTAACATTAGTCAATAATTAATTTGATACTCTTTTAATAAGAGTAGTTTAACCCAGATAATTAATTATATAAATGTTTTTATGATAGCAATAAAATATAACTTAATTAGAGTGACAAATAAGTAATACTAGGTAGTTAAGAATATTTACTATACAACCTTAGTTTAATGCTATAGATTAGAATAATTAATCATGACACTTAAGCCCATATAGTTTTAAACACCTAGAGATATACTTACATATATTATTATTATTATTATTATTATTATGATCACTTTCTTTGCAAATGAGTGAAATGTGTTGAGGTGATTGATGGTGTGTGTGGTGAAAAATGGTGCGATGTTAAGAAAACCCTAAAAACCACTTTGACGGGGGTGAGCGGGGTAGTCATCTGAAAGTTTCAGGCTATCTCTTGCGGCTATTCCTTTGATAAAGAAGCCTCTTGGTAAGCAAGTCCTCAAAGGAGGATTGCTGATATGAAGATGCTTGCCATGGTTGTGTAAGGACCGAATCTTTGAATTGTTGTGCTAAGCCATCCCGTGCAATTATGCGTCCTGTTATGAGCAGTATTTGATCTCACACCCCATTAGATAAGCTCGGTACCCACCTTGGAGGCAGGGGTGCAACGGAAACTTAGGAAAAGACTCGTTACTATGCGTAGTACAAGGGTCAATGTAAGACCCTGAGATTCGGAATCTCATGTACCTCCTGTATCAGTCTCTAGATCAAGTAGCTGATACACACAGTATAACAGTAGTAGTATTATAGTCAAACTTCGTACATAAGTATTATGGTTCAGGGTACAAAAGGTTTACGAACCATACTGTATATTACAAACCTGGCCGAGAGGCTAACAAAACACAACAGAAAGCAAAAGCTCAAGCCACAAGTAGCTTAGGGTGCGAATGTGACTTCTAAGACTACTTTTCATCCCCTCCTTCACCTCCGAAAAAGTGGGCCTCGGCTTCCTCATCTGAATGACAACAAGAGTGAGTACGAAAGGTACTCAGCAAGCCCTATACTACTTCAAGGTATTGATAGATCCATAAAGGTGTAATTCAAGGGTGAGGCTTTACGGTTTAGTTTTAAGCATGAACCAGTTTATGCAGGTATTCAATTGTATCATCTATGATTAGCTTTAAAATAGTTTAAGTAGTTGAAAACCATGCAACAAGCTATATCGGGTTTTTTTTTTGTCCTGGGAGGGGCTAGACCTCACTCCGCAGTCCCTATCATCACAACCGGTGTACCTCTAGTACCACACGCCTCTAACGGATTGAGCTATGACCTCATCACACGAACATCTAGTCCACACACTTACTCATCAAGACACACGCACCTAGAGTCTATTCAAGCGTGACCATGCCTTCGCATATCCATGACCGTGAAAACGACTATCCGAATAGGTTTACACTCTGCAGCAGTTGTACAATGTACCCACACGATATGCTCAGCCTCTATCCATTGCAAGTGGATGAATCAATCATACCGAGACCCTTCAAACACCTTTCCTGTCGGGTTTTTCTACGAGATTTACCCCCAAGTACTAGTGGTCTTGTACTAAATGCTAGGTTCCCTTTTTAAGCAATTGCCAGTCTCTGCACGTTCAAATAGAGTGCCACATAGTCACTTGATTGCTCGCTGCTCTCAGCCTCCTAGTATGATGCCCAACTCAGTCGAATGAAGAAAAGTCAAGTCCTACCTATTTAGGATGCATGGTTGCACGGGAGTGGCTAAGCATGACGATGCAAGACTTGGTCCTTAAGCGGTCAGGGTAGGTATCTTCTAGCCATGAACACCACATAGATGACTCAAGCCCCTAGGAGCATCCTCAACTAGAGTACTACTCCACCTGCCCCCACCAAACAGTTTTCACCCATTTTTACACACCTCCCACCATATCCCACATGACATCAAGAATTTCACAACCATCACGGAATTCATAACCATCAAGGATCCATGGTGTATGAGTTTAACATTAACAACAGTAATTCTTATCTCCGAGGAGAGGTGTTTTAAAAGCAACGTCTCCGAGGAGACGTATTCAATCCTAAGCATGCTAGATATCAAGACGTCGTCTGTCATTAATATAGATAACAACAGCTAATCCTAGGGTGATACGTGTTTTGGACGATAACATTTATGGCATGGCAAGTGTTTAATTGGATTTACTACTACAAGTAGTTTGTAAAAGCGCAAAACATAGCACATGCGATATAAGTCCAGTTTTAAGTTGATCATGTAGATTATTTGAAAACATAGGTTCAATATGATCAAGGAGATAGGACTTTCCTTCTCTGAAGTTCTCTTTGAGTTCTTGGTTGTAGTCGGCATCCTCCACGCTCATGACACTTCCCGCACAGTACTCGCAGAACTTTTGTTGCTCTGCAATTGTGACTACGATCAATAATGGCTATACTAGAGAAAAATCAAATAACACCAAATGGAAAGCCAAATGATCCCTAATAGATATCACAATGTGATAGATGAGTAGATCTTGATTTTAGATGAATTACAGTGAATGAATCGCTGAAATTGGAGAAAGAATGGAGAAGTTATCGCTTCTAGAAGATTTAATCAAAAATTAAATCAAGAAATTACGAAATAGTATTGTTCATAGGTGGGACCCACAGGTGGGGCCCACATGAGCAGTGACACAGTGGGAACCACATGAATAGTAACTAGTTGGGCCAGAATAGGATCGGATTGGGTCGGGCCCAGGCTTAGATGGGCCGGGCCAGGCTTGGGCTACACAGTACTGGTCCACTCGGGTTGGGCTGGCTGGTTTTAATGGGTTGAGAAGCTAGGCCAACCCAGAGGGGCATGGCCTTTGGGCGACTGGGTCGGCCTAACAGGCCGGCCGCTACTGGGCCGAGCCAAGCCTACTCGGCCAGGCCAAGCAGTGCGTTGACGGTGGCCTGGCCACGTGTGCGGACGAGCGCGCAGGCGTGCGACGCAGCTGAGCGGCGAAGGGGAGGGGAAGACGGACGACGGCGAGGAATCCACGACGGCGCGCACTGGGAAGCTCATAGGAGACGCGCCCCTGCCAGAGTTCTTCGACCTAGGCACTATGGGGAACACGTCTAGGGGCTCATCAACGGCCGGTGGTGGCTGTAGCAACGCTAGACGGTGGCTGAAGAGGGTGACGACAACAAAGAAAGCTCGGGCAGCACCTCCCCACTACAACAAGCTTCCTCCCTGTAAAGAAAAGGGGCCAAGGGCACCCTGGACATCACAGCACGAATGACAACCTCACACACAACGCATATGCATGCCGACGACAAGCGATTGCCCGGCTTGAACACAAGAGCACGGTGGCTCATGGCTACGTGCTAAGAGGGAGAGCTCGGGTAGCTACAGGCTACCTAGGTGGATGCGCAAAGGGACTAGGGGGTTCACTGAGCATAAGAACGATCACGGGCGGGGCGGTAGCCGGTGACTCATCGCAGAGGCGGTAACGGTGTTGCTCGGCTACTAGCTCGGGTGGGTTCATGTCAAGCTTTCAGTGAGCGGACAGCGGCACAAGGACGGTGTTAAGGGCCTGAGGCTCCTCAACAGCTTGTGGTCGGTGGATCGACGGCGGTGAGCTACGGTGGCGTACTATCGTGGCGGCAGCAGTGGAATGGGGATTAGGGGGGAAAAGAGAGGCTAGGGCTGCGCTATTTATAGCGGGGGAGGGAGCTACAGAAAGGTGGTGCACAGGCTGCGTAATGGCGGCTGTCATGGTGGCAAGCAACGTGGCATAGCGCTGGAGGCGGAAGGAGAAGGTGCAGGTGAGCGGTGGATGCGCGACATGTGTACTGCACAGATCGCACATGAGCGAGCGCGGGCGGTAGGCCGGGGCGCGCGAGAGCGGGCCGTGAACGCGGGAGCTGGGCCGTGCGAGGCTGCAGCGGCCTGCGCACACGGGGGAAGGGGGAAAGGAGGTCGGGCCGGCTAGCTAGGCTGCGTGAGGGAGAAAGATCCGGCTCGGGGAAGAAAATAAAAAGGAAAAGGAAATTGGTTTCAGAATTAAATTCAATTGAGAGATTTGAATTTGACTGTGGATTAAGATCATTTCAAATAAATATATTTGAATTATGATTTGAACTTGAATCTTGAGCTTCCTAAGATGATTTGAATCAAGGGATTTGAATTTGAATTGGATTTGACCTGAATAGAATCTAAAAGTAGATTTGAATTTGAGAGACATTCAAATTCAAATCTCCACACAAAGAACCATAAGGATCTCAAACCAAAGCATATGAACCAATTTAAAGTAGGGATTAATTCAGAAATTGTCTTGGTGCTATTTGAAATACTTAGCCCAATAATATATTTGAATATATACATACGAGTAATTAGAAAATTTTTAACTTGGAGTGAAATTTGTAATAAATTTAGATGCTAAAACTCAGGATGTTACAGTCGGCTCATGACATTGCAATGGTCAGACTCAAGCCGCGATTAATCCAATGCTCTAGAGCCCTAATTTATCTCGTGGGTGGATCGTGTAGCAACATTTTGGATGGGTACGGGATCTTGGTATGATTTGTTCCTTCACTTGCAACGATTGGAGGCTAAGAAGATCATACGGGTACAGTGTACAACCTCTACAGAGTGTAAATCTATTTGAATAGTCATGTCTATGGTCATGGACATGCAAAGTTATAGATTGATAATGGTTAGTTTCATGGTGTGCGTACCCCTTGATGTGTGAGTGGGTAGTGTGCCCGTGTTTTGGAGAAAGTTGAATGTATGTCGTTGAAACTGGTTAGACTAGGTGTCAACCAGCTAAAAGATGAGAACTGTAAGGGAATAGATAGCTTTCCCCTAGGGCCAACAACTTATATCAATCAGACCTGGCTTCTATTTAACTGGTTTAAACTGAGTGCTACACCTTAATTCACATTGCATCTAAAACAGGCTTTGCGCCTAAACTATAGCCCTATGATTTTATCCTTGGTTACCTCCATTATGCATCTACTCAACTTCTTGAAGTAGTGTTAGTACTTGTTGAGTACCTTTTGTACTCAGTATTGCTGCTTTCATATTGTTAAGATAGAGATCAACCTCGACCTAGATGAAGTTAAAGAGAAGAAGTCTAAGGTCGCATCTGCACCCAAGTTGCATGTGGCATTGGGTTGTGCTGCTTTGTGCCGTGTTGTTCCGTTGTAGGCTCTTCTACCTGGCTGGTCTGCTGTGGATCCTAGTCCATGAGATTATCGTTCACTCTTTTTAGATAATTATTTTATTCAAAGTATGTATTTTATAGTATTCTGTTGAATTCTATGTGTATTAGCTACTTAATCTAGCGACTGATACTGGCGGCACAAGTGAACCCGAGATCGGGGTCTGACAGAGTGGTATCAGAATCGTACTTGGCTATAGGTCGTGACCTTAGCATGGACGTTATTTATACCTTAGTTTTATTACAAGCTATTTAATGAAGAACTCTTCCTTGCCCTATCTACATCTAATTGCTCTTACCTTACCTTGGCACTCTATTGCAAAACTTGTGTGATTCCTCCTTACCCATCTCTTCTCAAAACTTGAAACATGGAGAACCCTGACAAGATTAGGGCTTGCACAAGGAGTTGTGTCAAGCATGAACCCTAACCTCTATTATCTATCATAACATAGCAATAGAAAATTAATTGTGATTGTTTGCGTTGTAGTGCTGGTTCTTGTTGGTTGTTCATTGCATATTTCTCACTTGTGTGCTCTTGTTACACATCTACCCAAATTGAATCTTAACACATCCTATGCTTTCTACCCTATCCCCGAAGAACTAGATGCTATCAGAAATGTTGTCAAAGAAATCAAGCGAAGATGATCAACACCTAGAGCTTAAAACCCAAGCAACAGAACTGAAAAATGGAGGTAGCCCATCAACAAAGTCTGTACAAAACAATGTCAATCAGACAAGCGACAATGTCAAACTAACTAAAGGAGACGCTCAAGGCAATGAAAGAAATCCAGAGATATTGGAAGTCCCTAAGGGACATGGATTGAGTAAGGAACAAGAATATCAGGACAACAAGAATGAGCAGCACCTGATGCTGGCACCCATTACTGGAGACTTTCTCACAATGATGGCTAATTAGACCCAACTAATGCAAACTATTGCTCAAGGTCTTAGTACATCAGTCAAGCTCTTGGTATAGGAAATGTTGGCCAAGACCACATAAACACCAATAAGTGGAAATCTAGACCCGATCCACACCAGATGACTAGATACAACTTGAGACAGAGGCTAGAAAACCAACATACTATGCAGAATGAAGCCCCAGGATACACCTCTAACCAAGTAAATCCAGTTCCCTATAACCAAAATAGTGGAAACCTGCAACAAGAAGGAACTCTAAATACGCCAGACCCCAAAAGGGTCTGCTTCAAATGTAGGTAGCCCCAGGAATTCATAGCAAATTGTTCAACAGTGACCTGATGCAACACTTACGGCACACAAAAGTTTCGCTATATTTGCAAGGATCCAGAACACTTTGCAAGGAATTGTCCTTAGAAGTAACTGATTGTTGCATCAGCCTACATCATCGAAATATCACCATCAATAACCGAAACGACTATGGAAGATCATATAGGCCATTGGAAAGGATACCCATAACCAGAAACCCAGGAATCAATGGATATCAATCCCAATGGATACTTCAGTTAGTTCAACTTAAGTCGTTGTTTGGTTTTACCTTGGAATTGTACTTTTGTTCACCCTTTGAAGAGTGTCTCCTGTCATGGAAACTACGAAAGCTATAAAAGTCTTTTGAAATCTGTGTACTAAAAATAAGTATCAGATATCTTTCGGAGACCCTTATGTTGGATCTACCGTAAGTGGGGTAGAGTTTCTAGCAAACTCCATGGCCTTAGGAAGGAAATCACAAGTTATAATCTTGGAATTAAGTGTTTGACCATCAGTAAGGCAATATATGCTAGGAAATTTGGAACATTACCTCAATAGCCCCATGAAAGATTGAAGAAACATCTTGGCATCAATGACCTAAAACCTGAACTCACAGAAGTTTGCAAAATTACTCCCGAAAGAAGATACCTATAGTATGGAAATGACTGTAACCGAAAGTGCTCCTGGATGAACGACCTGATAGCTAGAAGACCCTATCGAATGACAGTAAAGGATCTACCTGTGTAGTATCATAAAGGAACTTTTAATGGACAAATCCTATGATGTGGTTAAGCATGAGGACCAAACTACCTAGGACACCCATGTGCGAATGGCAAATGGTAAACATCGCCACTGATTCAAAGGCTTAAACTATATTTTGGAGCAACATCAAATTAGTGAGAGAACCGCAATCGAATCTCAACAGAGGACAAAATGGTAATCCATGAATAGACAAATGACTATAGTGTCGCATACTCTATGAGACATCTGTAGTCAAAACATCTTTAAGTGGGGTAGCCCCACGTTGACTTGGAGAATTTACTGTGGGAAGATTTTGGATAAATTGATGGAACAATCAAGCATAATCATAGCCCACAAGACGATGTTTAGTGCTCTAACAATGAAGTACATGAGAAAATTTTAGGAAATTCGGTGGAATTGGATAACTCAAGAAGTACCTTGGACATGTCAGGAATCTGTAGTCTTTAAGATATGTCATATCAAGGATCGCGTAGCAACATGCTGGATGGGTACAAGATCTTGGTAAGATTCGCTCCTCCGCTTTCAACGGTTGGAGGCTGAGCATGTCGTGTGGGTAAATTGTACAACCTCTGTAGAGTCTAAATCTATACGAATAGCAGTGTCCACGGTTATGGACATGCAAAGCTATAGAGTCACAATGGTTATTTTCGTGGTGTGCGTATTCCTTGGTGTGTGAGTGGGCAGTGTGCCCATGTTTTGGAGAAAGCCAGCTGTATGTTGTTGAAACTAGTTGGATTAGGTGTTAACTAGCAGAAAGATGGGAACTGCAGGGGAATTGATAGCTTTTCCCTAAGGCCAACAACTTATATCAATCAAACCTGATTTTTGTTTAACTGGTTTAAATTGAGTGCTACACCTTAATTCACATTGCATGTAAAAACTGGCTTCGCGCCTAAACTATAGCCCTATGATTTTATCCTTGGTTACCTCCCTTATGCATCTACTTAACTTATTCAAGTAGTGTTAATTGTTGTTGAGTACCTTCCATACTCAGTCTTGCTGCTTTCAGATTGTTGAGATGAGATCAACCTCGACCCAGATGAAGTTAAAGATTAGAAATCTAAGGCCGTATCCGCACCCAAGTTACCTGTGGTATTGGGTTGTTCCGCTTTGTGCCGTGTTGTTCCACTATAGGCTCTTCTGCCTGGCTGGTCTACTGTGGATCCTAGTCCATAAGATCATCGTTTGCTCTTTTCAGGTAATTATTTTATTCAAAGTATGTATTTGATAATATTCTATTGAGTTTTACGCGTATCAGCTACTTGATCCAGGGACTAATATATGAGGCACATGGAACCCGAGATAAGGGTCCAACAGAGGATGCAACACGATACATGAATATTGTTGGAGCTTTGGAATATTTGACATTGACACACCCTGACATTGCATTTTTTGTTTACAAGGTTTGTCAGTGTCTTCATGCTCCTACTACTCAGCACTGGAATGTAGTTAAAGGAACTCTATGGTATTTGAGGCATATGCTAGGAACATGTTTACGAATTAATCAGTCAACCTCTATGTTGGTTAGTGCATTTTCTGATGCAGATTGGGCTGGATGCTCTGATGATAGAAGGTCTATTGGTGGCTTTGTTGTGTTTCTTAGCACAAATCTTGTATCCTAGAGTGCACGAAAACAAGCTAATATATCACGGTTCAGCACGGAAGCTAAGTACAAGTCATTGGCTAATGCAACAGTTGAAGTGATGTGGGTACATACTTTACTTGATGAATTAGGGGTTAAATGTCCCAAGGCAACTCAATTATGATGTAACAATATTGGAGCTACTTTATCTTTTAGCTAATCCTATTTTTATGCTTGAACAAAGCATATTGAAGTATACTATCATTTTGTTAGAGAATGAGTTGCCCAAAAACCGTTGGATATCCAATTTGTGCCTAGAGGAGATCATGTTGTAGATGGTTTCACCAAACCTTTGGCGGTGCGGAACTCAGAAGCATTCAAACAAAGTTTTAACTTAGACAAGTTATGATTGAGGGGGAATGTTAGAGATAAAGGGTTGTAGGCTGTAGATAGAGATAGTTTGAATCATGTAAACAGCCGAATAGATAGAGTCCGACTCCAGTTTGGTGGTTTGAACCGATCGGATCTTGTACACGAGTTGTAATCCCTGCCGATATTTTGCTGGCCTATATAAATACATGACACAGACTTGAGAGAGGTGAGAATGCTTTCCCTAGGGCTAGACATCTTTACACTGTTACCTACATGTACACGTTGTACTGTCGCTATATCATATTTTTAGTTTATCAGTTTCTGTTCATAATCTATTTAGGAAATAAATTAAATATGAAAGTGCACAACTTGCACTTGCACTGATGCTGCGATACCACTCGTAAATAGACCCTGCAGTGCAGAGAATGAAACAATTTCTGAGAACACAATTTCTTATGCTACAAGGCCTCTACCTGATGGCATCTGCGGAGTGAAGAATATAGGTTTCTCTGACGACTAGTGCATTCAGAAAGTTGATGCTCAGGGTACTGAACCAAAAATAGAGCGGCTCTACAAGCGACGGAAGGTTTTGGCCGCAGAGTTAGAGAAACAACAGAGCTTCTCAGGGGTGTCATCTTTAGATTAGATTTGGATGGTGTCGGGCATAGGTTTAGCTTGTGTCATATACTCATATTTAGTCCTTCCCATTGTCCTTATGCAACTGCTATTGTTCTGTAATAGGTACTTCCTCTAGTAACTTTGCGTTTTACAAACCTCATATGAAATGCTGATGGCTGCTTGACAGTGCTATTCTGTATCTGCCTGAAATAGATTATAGATTTGAAAAGTGTTGTGTGTGAGTTGCCTGCCTGCCCTCAACGAAATCATCTATTTTGTGTACCTAGACATCATGTGCATGAACCACATGCCAAATTTGAGTTCATTTCAAAGAAGTTCATGGAACAAAATTGTCTTCATGCGCTTTCCAGCAAAGCCAGATAATTTGGAATTTAGCTAATGTTTTCGTCCAACACAATTGGCTCAAATTTGAATTTGGTCAGGAACGAAAGTCCAATGGCTGATTTGGTGGGTACACCCCCTTCGCCGACTTGCACGTTCTCTTCAACTCTCAATGAACACTTGTTCATCAGTTTAATTATCTCAAGATATTTGATTGCAAAATCCAAGAGTTGATTGCATTTTTTGAGCTCTTACACTTGTTCCATAAGTCATCATCACCCACTTTTGGTTTGGAGTAGTTATAACTATAGGCCCTTCGAAAACATTGTAAAGAGAACTCGTTTATTATGTGCATTGGTGCTAACCACACCTATGAGGACAAGAGCAAAGCTAGTGAAACGAGAGAGTGCTTGTGCTATGGAGTCCTGGTGCATGTTAATTGTTATTTGCACTATTCATACTCTTCTTCTAATTATATAGCATTATCGTGCATGGGAAGGGCGGGATGCCATAAACTGGATATAAGCCATTTTGCAATATCATTTTGGAGACTTAGTTACATTGGCAAATAAAAAAAAGTCTCTCTTTTATATCTTCAAGTAAAGACGAGTCCGATTTTTAATCTACAATTTTAAAACATCTACTTTTATCTTAAATCTGAGAACCAGTGTAAAAGACACTCTTGTCAAGGAAAGGGGAAAATTAATGAAAATTTTATCATAGATTGGACCTACAAATCAATATGGTCTTTGTATCATCGTTATGGACGATTGGTGGAGAAAAAGTCTGATATGTGGACTTTGTGGGGTTAAACTTGCTATTATTCTTTCTTTTCTTTTTTTTGGTCACTTTCTTATTCTCAAGCGAATCAGGATCAACATGAACACAACATCATGTCACCGTGTCGAATGTGTCACGGGTGTCTGTGATCTGGTTTTGTTACTTAAAGGGTTGTGCTTCAGACAATTTGAGTTCCAGGCTGAAATTTGGACACTCAAAAGTGTAAGATAGATTTTTTGCCTCTATAAAATAATGTAATAGGAGTGTAGGACCATTTGCAAGACAAATAACCAAGCAGGAAGCAGTGCGCTGATTGCTCAACTTTTAGGCTTCAGCACCTTCGCCAGTATGTGTAGGATCCCCACCTCACACCATATAATCCAGCATGAGAATTCAAAGTCATATATGTGTAACTGTGGGATGTTGTAAACAACGTTTGTACTATCTTTAATCCATTGTTTTTTTAAAAAACAAAATTTATAGGCTGTCTGTTTTCAGGTCCTAGTAAGATGACCATCCAGGCTTCGTGAAACCTAATGTCACTACTAGGTCCCAATAATGAGGGCCTGTTTGTTTCAGCTGGAGATTCTGAAAAACAGCTTATAGAAGCTGGATTGTGAAAAGCTGGATTGTAAAAAGCTGGATTGTGAAAAGCTTTTAGATTGTAGATTCTAAAAAACTTTGATGAACAGTTTAGTAAAATGAACTTTCACAATTTATCAAAAGCTGAGAAAAACCAGCTTCTCAGATTCCCACAATCCAACCAGCAGATTTTAAAAAGCTATAACCAAAAGCTGTCGTTTGTTTCAGCTTTGAATTGTAAAAGCTAAAAACCACAATCCGAAGCTGAAACAAACAGACCCTTAATCACATAGTAGCACCCAGGGAGGACAGCATTTTGCTAAGACCTAGCTAAGACAATTTAATCGTTTAGAGTGTTTAGCTTGAGGGACTAAGACCATCCTAGATGGGATGGTCCATTATGGGTTCATCCTATGAATTCTGATGAGACAAAATTATTGATCTTTATACTATTTATGTGCTTGTGAGAAATGAGGTGATGATGGATCAATCCATTCTATTCCTCAAAATGAACAACATGAATCACTTGTTCCTCGAACGGAACATCCCAAAAGTGAGTGGTCCTTCTGCTCTCTAATGCATCCATTCCCACGCTACAGCAAACTAATTTCGCGCTATTCTCTCATGCATGTTGCATCTGGCACCTCAATTCCTGTGGCCTCTGCTTGACTACCTGTTCAGCGGTAACAGTTCCTCACTAGCTTGCAATCAGTATCAATCAACGCACTAAAACGACCAGTACATCTGAGGTCCCAACCAGTCTAGAACAAGTTAATTTTACCCACACAAAGTATTGAGGCATTACCATTTACGATGTACTGGAAGAGAAGAAAATGACACGCATCATAGCTGATAACCATTGTACCTAACACGCCTTCTGTTCACTAAAGGTTATGCAATACTTGCATAATCTAGTCAGGCAAGCCCCAGATTCTAATAGAGCATAGTCTACAAAAGGTAAGCCAAGGTAACATTCGGTGCCGTCCCAAGAAGAGCGGCATTATTACAACAGCTGTCTGCTAGCAGAATGGGCATTGCAATCTGCGACTCGAAGAAAGAAAAGTCTGTCTCGAATTGAACTTAGCCCCCAAGATACAAACTCCTAAACTTCCCAAGGTACATAAGGCGCTTCAACCTTTTCGACGCTTGGAAGAACTCACACATCTCGATGTCACTGACGAAATTTCACATTGGTATACTTGTCAATGTAGTCCTGCATGCAACAAAGATCAAAGCTCAGTGAGAGCACAGAAGTAATGTAAAAACCAGGCTAGTGATTTCTCAGTGACATTAAGAGAAAGGAGAAATGAGGTAGGAAGATGAGGGGTGACCTGTATAAGTTTGTCGATTTTTTTCTTGCAAAAGCTCAGGTAATTATCAATATTTTGTTTTGTTTCCGGAATTCTTTTCTCCGAGCTCATAACTTTTTCAACAACCTTCTGCACAATGACTTTATAGAGCTCTTTTCTCAACTGACCGCTGTCCCATGTAGGCTTAAGTTCTTCCTTCACAAATTTAGCAAGTGCAGTTTTAAACATCTTCTGCGCCGTATTCTGCTTATCAACGTCATTGTCTTCAGCCCCTGCATCAGTACCTCTGGGTTCTCCTTTGTTATCTTCTGAAGGATTAATCATCAAGTTGCCCGCATGACCAGTGAGTGCGACCGGGTGGGACAAGTATACAGGGTTGCCATTACCAATAAGAAACATATGGGCAACATGCCGACCAGTAGAAACAGAATCTGCTGGTTGGATCATGACTGCTTCTTGCTGATTGGCTTGAACAGATGGAGGTGCAGCAGATGAAGTGGCCATCGCGATTGAATTCAGACTATGCTGGGATGATTGTGATCTACCAGGGGTAGCAGTGAGACAAGCCTTGCCATAAAATGGTCCCAAATATGGATTCATAATATGAGCACCTTCACTTGTTGCTGCATGACAATAATTCGGAACTGCAATCATGTCAGCTGATCTGGAATATGGGATTACAGATGATTCTTGCAAGGTCTGACGAGTTTGCACATTTGCACCAACAGGCTTCAAACTCTGTGTATTCTGTATGTGGCTCTGCTTGGGTATGCCGATTACTGCCTTACTCTGCTCGGCATGCACAGCTGCTGCAAGATTCTTTAAAAGTTGGCTACTGACGTTGAAATTATGTCCATTTTGTGCTGAAGGATCTGGCAATGCATGTGCCCCTAGAGGAACTCGCTGGACTTGCAGACTAAGAGCTGGATTATTCACACCTGCCTGAGGATCCACAAACTCACCTTGCCTTTTCGGATGCACTGAGAAGTCATTTCGATGCATTTGGCTATTCAATGGCCTTGAGGCTGTAGCATTTGGTAAGTGGGTGGTGAATAGAGCAGTTGGTGCTCCACGAATTCCATGAATTGCTTCTTGGCTTTCTGCTATTTGGTCTAAGTTTTGTTCAGCAGTGAGACTAGCAGTATGCGGCCCAGTCAAATTACCAGTGGTTGCAAGTGTGCTCTGACCCTTGTCACTTCTATCTGCACCTATTCGGATAGGACTTAAGAATGATGACTGTTGTGAAGCAGCTTGAGGTCTGTTTTGCGCTTCTGAACCAAAATGTTCCAGAGGCAATCCCTTGTATGGACTCATTTCATGATATTCTAACTGAATTTTTTTGTACTCGTCTCTTGAATTTGAGGCTCCATGAATTTGATGAATTGCTTCTTGGCATTGTGCTATTTGTCCTGAGTTCGTCCCAGCAGTAAGATTAGCAGGATGTGGCCTAGTTTGGACACTCAAATTACCAGTGGTTACAGGTGTACTCTGACCCTTATCACTGTTATTGCTATATGCACTTGTTCGGATAGGACTTGAGATTGGTGGCTGTTGTGAGGCCACTTCTTCAGGTTCAATTTGCTCTTGTGAACCAGAATTCTCTATAGGAAATTTGTTGCATTGATTCCTTCTTGGATCTCTGAACTGCTTGCATCTTGTACCGCTTCTGACGGTGCCCTGAGAACTAGGGTTCTCCCTGCAAAATCTGGGAAAAGTATGGGGACTCGTATGTATAGCAACAGGTGCACTGAGTCCCATTTGATTTTGGGGAGCACTGTCATGGAGACATCCCGAGTTTTGTGTAGCAACAGGTGCACTGAGTCCCATCTCACTTTGGTGAGCGCTGTCATGGAGATATCTGCAATTTTGCCCATTCCGACATCGACCTTGAGCATGAAATTTACAGGGAATTTTAACTATAATTTGTTGCTCAGGCCCAATCCCATAGGATGGATCCAGAAAACCTCTACCGTGGGAAGTTTCTCTGATCTCATCACCCAGTCCACCATGAGAAGCAGAATAATCATGAAAATGTTGGTTGCTCACACCCCAGTTGCCTCTTCCTTCCATAAAATCGAGGCGTTGTAAAGTAGACTGGTAATCTATTTGGGGTTCGGGTATGGCACCTCTTACGCATCTACCAGTTGTAAAGTCATGAAACGGTAGAGCAAATTCTTCATATCTTCTGCCTCTCCCACTCCTCCCAATCGGGCTTCTGCTTCTACCTCTGAAGCGAGTTACATTCCTGTAAATGCAAACACATTTCAATTCATTATGTTCTAATTTACTTTGGATAAACTAAGAAAGTTGTGATGCTCTCTCAGACAGATATTGTTAATATGAGAGGAGAGGATGAACTATGTCTATATAGTTGTATTGAGCAGCCGCAAAAGATCCCCCCCCCACCCCCATACACACACAAGCACCCAATGCAAGGGCATAAGCTGCTTTGCATTTTTACACTGTTCACCAAAGACAGCTCGTCCTCGAGCTGTAATGATGGTCATGGTTGTATCGATGGCTATGGTTGCGTGGCGCAGCAGGAGAGCGTTAATGGTGTGGTGCAGCAGGTTGATGGTGGCAGTGTGGTGCAACAGGAGGGCTGGCGGTGATTTTTTCTTTCATTTTTTTTACTTTATGGCGGAAAATAGAGCAGGGCAGCACATGTGTTGGCATCGTGGTTTGTGGTAGTGGAAGGAGGTGACGGCGACAAAACAAAGCAAAGGTGGGCATGGAATAGAGTGGAGACGGTGGACACAGAACAGGCAGCAAGAACATTGGCTCTGATACCTAATATTATGGTAATGAGAGGAAAAATGTATACAAGTAGTAGGATAGGGCAGATCGCCCTATAATCCTAGGCTTTTTCCGTAGATTCGAGGCTCTAATTGATGCCAAAGACAGATTGCCCTCTAATCATCAGGCTTCTTCGGCTGAGAAGAGGCTCTGATCTAACCATCTGGGCAAAAGCCTTTTCTGAATTCTTCTTGCTTAGTTCTAATGATGCGCGGTTGCCTCTATATAGAGACGGAAAACTACAATCTAAATCCAACTCTAAATCCTAACTTACCTAATTTATCTCTAACTGAATTGGAAACTAACCAAACTCTATCTAATTGAATCTAACTTATCTCCTGCCCATAACAACTAGATAAGTTGCCTAAACTAACTTGACTCTTTCCATCTAAAAATGATACATCTAAGATAAGTGATACATCTAAAAATGCAACTCTTTGTATTGTCGTCATAGCATGCAGCTCTAGGAAAAATGTCATCTTCCATCCAGGTTGCGCGGCAGACCATAAAGCATATCAAGCCGAGCGGGTGCAAAGAGAACCACAAAGGTGAGGAGAGACTCATGACAATGAATGACAAAGAAATTCCCTTGGTCAAGACTTGCATGAGAGACGGCAAATAGTAGCAGCATAGACTACAAGAGGACCAAGATGGCGCAAAGCTGCATGAACAATGACATAGGTTATCCAAATGGGCAGACCTTGGCCAACCACAAAGGAAAATTAGCAATTGGCTGACTGACAAAGAATCTATAGATTCGCATGACATGGATGAACTTAAGGATAGGGATAAGCCAACTTGGATGTATGCAACAAAAGATAAAAACACAAACATAAAAATAGTAGCTGTAGCATGAATAATAGCAGCTGTAGCAAACCAGAAACTTTTCATGCTGGCAGCAGCCCTGCTCATAGCAATGGAGCCCAAAACCCAGAACCCAGCGGGTAATTACTACATTAGGAGCCAGGTATGGATCAATTTTCATCCCATGGGTTTGTTAAATGGCAAAACCATCACCCTTCAGGTGGAGTAGGCGTAGATCCGTTATCCTACTCCCCGTACCTGTTAACCCATGGGACCCTGAGATGGCCTCCCACTAGCCTAGCAGGCATTCACTAGTACTAGTGGAATCCCCTAGCCCAAGCCCAAAAACTCTTGAAATCCTAGATTCATCATCCACCTTGCCACCCCTGATCCCTCCCTTTTCCACTCGGCCACCGGTTTCTATCCTCCCCTCGACCCCCACCCGACTCGACTCAGCGGCACGCCTAACACCGCAAGGCCCGCACCTACATGGTCGCACTCTAGCCCTCACCATACGCCGCACTCCTGCTGCACACTGCATGCATGTCGTGCGCCAGCCACACGCACACCTCCTCCCGTCCAAGCTGCATCACTCCACTTGCCTGCTGCACACCGAGCTCCATGGCGATGCACACCGGCTCCACCAATGACAATAGCCGGTGATCCTTCTTCCTCCTCAACGACAACAGTCGGTGATCCTTCTTCCTCCTCCTCGTTAACCCTTGTTGCAGCTAGCCTCTACTGACCCCTGCCCCTCCGTTCGACAGTCTCATCATGAAGGAACGCGATGCATTAGGTCGCCGTCGCCAGATCCGAAGGAGAAAGACATAAGAAGTGTTGTATGCAAGTGCAAGGAACTATTTATGCATCTCCTTTTTGTTGCAATGAACTTGTATTGTGCTATTGTCTACTGCCTACTTTTGTTATCCACTTCTATTGTGTTTGAATGGTGAACTTAGTCGATTTGTGATCATGTAGTCATATGTAGAGATGGCAACCGGGCTGCACTAGGCGGGTAGCACCACCCCGTACCCAGCTCCATGTTGCACAAAATTTCTCGCTACAGTCCCTATCCCCACACAAGGGTGAACTATTGCCCTGTACCCAGCCCCGTGAGGGTAACAGATACCTGACAAGTTCCCTTCACCCAACAGCAGGTAACATTCCTAGATGTAGATTGCAGCAGCAAGATAACTCATAACAGCATGAAGATCAATGCAAAATTGATAGGAAAACAAAAGGGCCATAACAAAAATCGCCACTTCACCACATAAGTTCAATAGTTCATATGCCTAATGTAGCATAACACAATCGACCACATGATCACACATCATCCACATAAGAAGTTTAGTTCACCACATAACAACATAAGTTTAGTTCCACATGAGCCCGAACAGCAGTGAACCCAACATATCATCTTCCAAAGCACAGCCCCAATGTACCACATGAAAGACACAAAGAAGGGAAATATCTTCACCAATCACTCGCACGCAACAGTCACCACTTCACTAGCACAGTAGGGAGGAAGGCGGCGACAACACTTGAAGAATGGAGTAGCAGCAAGCGATGTGCAAGGAACGATGGAGTGTTGTGGTAGTGAACAAGATGGTCTCAGGGTCGGCTAAGTGTCCTTCGATTGGGAGGAAGCCATTGGACAACGAGACCAGAGTGGAGCGGATAGAAGAAGAGGCAGAGAGATGCTTGCTAGGGGCGCAATCGGATTGTATACATAGATATCGTTGATCCTATATTCTATCCCACATTTTTTTTCTCAAAGTCAGATATGGATATTGCCGAATACAAATATAGATTCGAATAGTCTTGGTCACAAATACGGATTGATATGAATCGAATATGTGATGAGTCGGATGCAGACAATGTTGGTCACGAATATTTCTTCGGATATAGAGTAAAAGTAGCAACCATATATATGGCATATGTTATGATCATTCGACCATTCCAAGTGCCCAAATCTCAACTACATTGGTGCTTCAACATGTAAATTAGCAATATACTCCCATGGAAGGAGTCATGTTGGAGTGAGGCAAAAGGAGTTACAAGTGCCTAATATGCTGGCTAAAACTCCTTTTAATTATTTAGACATGTTAATGACTTCAAATGGAAAAAGTCTCACTTTAAAGTTATAGATATCATCGAGAGCTACAATTATCATATAAGAATCATCTCCGTCCAACTCCATACGAAAAATCTACAAGCTCCGCAAGATAGGCTTGGATATCTTCTGATATATCCAATTTCATTATCGAATATCCAATATATAATGGATACATGCCTCCCTACATCTGAATCCGATTCAATATAACTATCCAACTCCAATATTCGAAAAAATTCCCGAATATCCGAATTTTCACTCTGAAATACTATCTGAACCCCTTCGGGCGGTAGGTCAATAGGAAAATATACAATCCTTTTGCATCCCTAGATGATGCGGCTGAGATGAAGCCGGTGGAGAACAAGGAGCTAGTGAGATCCCACAACCATGAGGAACCCGTCAACAGACTATAAGATGAACCACTGACTATGTGGAAGCCACCAACGGATAACAAGCCAACGAGATCTGGCGACCGAGAGGACAAAAAACCAATGAAGGACGACAATGGACCAGTAACAATAAGGAAGCTTCTGAAGACGACGAGCTGGCGGTTCAGGCTTGATGATGAGGTGAAGCCGACAGTGATAGTAATCAATGTAACTGCAATGAGATGAGCATCCATGGTGGTGGGAATGCACACAAGTGCAATGTGACAGGAGGAGAGCAGCAGCTTGCAGCAATGTTAGTAGAGAGAAACCCTAACCTAGCTTCGATACCGTGTTAATATGAGTGGAGAGGATGAATAGTTTGTGTAGTTGTATTGAGCAGCCAAAGAAAAAAATGTATAGAGTAAATGAGAGGAAACATAGAAATAGGAAAACACTCTAATACCCTTAACAGATACATCATATCAAATGTCAAGATTGTTTAACAAATAGGCTCTTCACAGCTAGAACATAAGAAATCAAGGCTCAAGTTTCTTACCTCCTTGCTTGTAGCTCGTACTTTTTATTTGTTGTGATCTAGAAAATGGAGGTATGTGATGATTTCATCAATGGAACTAGGGTTGCTTCTCTATCCATAGGAAGTATGTGTAGTGTGCGTGTGTCCTTGCATATGAGCATGCACCCGTTTAACCTATACACAATTCTCCCCTAAAAGGCAGGGGGCCTCTTACCTGCCTCTTCTCCCCTGAGTATGATTATCAGGTTGTATGATTATCAAGCTTTTTTTTATGAATGAGTCATTCTGAACAGGCCTGAAAGTTCCCAGCGTCGAGCTAAAGAATAGCTATTTCGGGCATGCTCTTATTGGAATGATTCATTGGTTAGAGTCTCATTGCCGCCTCTATTCAATCTTTTGGAGCTGCTCAAAAATTGAACTAGTGATCACTATGAGCATTTTTAGACTAGGGATGATGGGTTGCCTTTCTTTTCCTGTACTTTGAATGTTAAGAATGGATTGATAGGAAACTTGAGAGACCCCTCAAAGCACCTGCGAAACCTTGCTAACTTTCCTATTCCTGTTTGAAAATCTCTTGTTATTTTTTGAAGGAAGATGTAGACTGCTTTCTAGGGGAATACAGGCTTTTGCTGGTAGCCTTTCTCACGAAAGAGTAGGTTAAAAATGAGGTGGTAGTGGTGTGGAGTAGGGTTTGGAAGTCGGGCTTGCGAACTAGACGAACAAGGGAAGAATCAGCTCGAACAACTAGTTCGAGCTTGGGTATTTGATGGGACATTGGCTTAGGTAATAGGTTCCTGTATTACTTATAACTAGTAAGACATCAAGCGAAGCTTTGATAGGGGATATTCCTGGTCTATAGGGATGTAATGGGTTCTCAAAGACCAAATGACCCACTCTAGTTCAGTTTTTCTACAACCATAGCACAAAATGTCTATCAATCAAGTAACCATGTATTAATAGTTGAGTGGAATGGGTTTTGGCCAATGTACTTGCAGTCTTGCATCCTTACTAGTCTAGCTGACTTTGATATTGCTAATGGAGAACATGTATAATTGCACGTTTGTGCATGCGTGCATATGCTTTTGGTTCACTCACTTGTTTGTTTCAGCTAGAGATTATGAAAAGCAGCTTATAGATTTTGGATTGTAAAAAGATAGATTGTATGAAGCTAGATTGTATAGTCTGTAGAAGCTGGTGGAGCCCGAATTGCTGGATTGTTACAATTTGAAGGCTAGATTGTTACAAGCTAGATTATGATAATGACCTATTTGTTCCAGCTTGCAGATTGATCCATAATCTACAAGCTGAAACAAACAGGGCCTAAATCTCATGAAAAAATGTTCACTTTCATTTATTTTCTGAGTAACTAGATATTCCACCATGCATGCTTCCAAAGCAAATTGAACTTAAAACTAGCTCGAACAGTTTCTTGGTCAAGAACAGACAGGGAACACAAGATCAAAATGGAAATGTTTGCAAAATTAAAGAGAGAAATTACTTGTTCAACCATACCTGTGAGATTGGTTCCAGTCACCTTCCAAATATCCTTCATCTGCATCCCAATTGGAACACTCATTCCAAACATTTCTATTCATTTGAACCTTTCTTCAGTTAAGTCTGATGAAATATAGATATTAACTAGTTTCAACTAAATGGCGTCACCTCCTCACCCAACAATGTTCTCCGAGTTTCTCTGAAACAGTCAAGAAATATGAATTAATGACATTGGCTTAAGAAAAGATAATTTCACTGACATGACAATAACTGAGAGGAAGACAAAGTTGAACTGCTTCAGACATATATTCAGTAGGACTGCAGCAAAATAATAGCAAAACCTCAAACATTTCGAAACTAAACTGTTACCAATATTAGTTGTTTTGCCATCCAAGTACATCATCCATGGATTTTAAGAGAACTAATGGAAACAAACAACTTGCCATATAAAAACGATAGTTATTGTCCAAACATTGCTAGAAATATCCTTTCAAGATAACTTATGCTTAGTTTTCTTCAAGATAATCTATGCTTAGTTTTTTTTGTTTTGCAGGCAAATCAAGTCAACAATTAATAAGAATACTACAGTATCCTATTTGCTACACCAATGTAGCATTTATGATTTGACCCAAATCGTAGGGAAACAACTCCAGAAATAAAATTTAATCTCTAAGGTCACAGATTCAAGCACATGCATCTAGATCATAATGACTTCAATGTTAAATAGGTTCTGTTTGGAAGGGCCCTAGCTCTTACCTCCAGTCCCATGAATTTTGGGAGCTAGAGATACCTATCCAGAGCTCTGCTAAACAAGACAATAGTCACGAGAAAAAAGCGGCAGATCTACAAATCAAGAGTTGTTTCATCTCTAAGGCTATACATCTAACAACTAAGCACATGGATCTAGATAGTACTAACTTGGATATATAAATAACCATGTAGATCTAGCGGCAGATCTATAACCCTAGGAGTGGATACAGAGTTTACCATGAAGGGTGAAGAAGCAGGAGTTCCTCAACACGACCGCTGGTAGGACATCAGTGGAAGCTGGTGCTAGCGGACATGGCGACGCAATGCAGCAAAAGGATGCTGAGTTGAAGTAGAGCAAGGAGGCGGAGATCTAGCAAGCGAGCGAGAGGGGGAGACAGACAGAAGGAGAGGAGAGAGAGAAAAAGGGAGAGAGTGACACGATAAATATGCGCGCAAGGTGTGAGTGGCCCTTTGGCTCAAAACCACAGCCCAAGACTCCATTGGGTCCTCCTCTTCAGTATGGGCCAGTAGGGCCTACATTTTGTTTAGGAAATATTTTCCTTTTTTATTCTTATTTTATTGCTTTTTTGGCAAGTGTGGCATAGTTAGCAAGATGAGCGTTTACTGGAAGGGGAAATGAGAGAATGACAATGGTTGACTAATATTGCCCCCTGGCGAGATGGCAAAGTCATTTGTATTTCATATATATTTATCTGAGGTAAGAAATATATGCAAAAAAATATATAATATTTAGTCAAACCAGTACTTGGCAATTTTTTTTGCATAGTGTAGTGTTTTTTTACATTGCATTGCAGAATTAATCTAATTGGTTACATAAACTTTTACAATAGGTTGGAGGATTTCTATTACCACTCTGTAGAAGACATCACTACACCGAATTATTGTTGTTCAGATATGTTTTGTACTGGGAAACATATCAGTTAAAATGGAGAATTTTTACCAACCGAGTTGAGGCATTGTTTTTATGTCTCTAAAATAGAGGTTATGATACTTCCTCTTTCAGTAAATATAGTTCATTTGGACAAAACACAAACTCCAAACACTACTACAAAAAGCGTGATCAGTGCCGGTTCCAAATCGTCATTAGTGCCGGTTTTGGAAGAGGCACTGCATAAGCGGCAGTGATAGTCCATAACTATCACTGCTAGGTTCACAACCGACACTAAAGCCATTTCTAGGGAACAAAAAAAAGGAAATCGAGCTAGACTCGCTTGAGCCAAAGCTGACGGCGCCACCCTCGAGCCTGACATCCACTACGAGCTCCTCAGCGGCTCCTCTCCTTGCTCCTAGCAGCGCCACGAGCCATGACCTCACCTATGACCTTACTTGCGCTGCCACCGCACATGCGGCCTCACCTGCCACGCTACCACACAAGGAGCCACTGCACCTACGACCTCACCTGCGACCCCACTTGCGCCGCCACTGCACTGAGGAGCCATTGCACATGTGGCCGCCACCGCATCGAGGAGCCACCACCACCTCCACTAGCAAGATCCAGTTGTGGATCTCTGACCCTAGTGAGATACATGGCCGGATCCACCAGATCCCATTGTAGATCTCGCAAAGAGCGGAGTTGCCGATTGGGGAGGCTGGAGGAGTCTGGTGAGGGGGGGAGAGAGAGATGTCAGTGAGGGAGGTTGGGACTTAGAAAATTGGTTGGAGTGCGATCGTACGGCCAGCCTGAAGAGATAAGGGAGACAGAAAGAGAGATCGAGCCAGACCTGAGCGCACGAGCCAAAATCAGAGTGCATCAAAATTTCGAGTCTACTCCAAGATTCACTACCGATTCAAGTTATAAACCAGCATTGATAGTATCAGTGTCGGTTTGTGTCCAGAGTCAGCACTGATATTGAGTATCAATGCCGGTTTGTGTCAAGAGCCGACACTAATACTGAGTATCGATGTCGGTTCAATCAATGATCGAGCACAGGATGTTACGAACCGACATTGATATTTCATCAGTGCTGGTTCTTGCCTAACTGACATTGATGACTCGGCGCGAATGACCTGCTCTGTTATAGTGAAAATACTACTTTGAACACTAGATTCTAACAGGATTCAGAAAGACAAGCGTGGACTTGCCTATTATATCAAACTGTGGCTGTTTGCAACAAGGATGGTGTGAAATGTTTCAGACTATCCACCTATCAGTAGACGAGGTAGCATAACCGATGGGTCATTTTATTTTTGCCTTGGAGGCTATACATGTTAGACATATATGTAGCTCTGTATAATATCCCTAGAGTATAAGGAGTTCTTTGCATATTATAACCTATAAATGTATATATACTAGCCAAGAGCCTCCTGAGAATACAAGTTGCTATTCCTAACATGATATTAGGGCTAAGTTTCTTTTAGGACACAGCTCATCTGATCTAGATCTACATCCACCCACCTCTTCCCGTCGATGTTCTTCCTATTCGTCAGTGTTCTTCCCACCCACCTGTCGTATCGGTTGGCTCTGTCTCCTCCCCTTGTTCTTGATTGGCTCGACATGCCACCGGTCATGCTACTAGGTTCACTACCCCGATATATCTTGGCGCGTCTCCGGCCATTGCCTCCCGGATCAAACCCCCCACAACATGCAGGTCGCTTCGCTGCGGTGTCGAACCACCTTGAGACGCGTTGATTCACCTTGGTGCACCACCAGCTACTGCCTCCCAGCTTGATCCACCAAATCCCACAGCGATTTGCCTCGATGCACCGCCGTTCATCACCCCTCTGGCTCCTAGCCAGACCTTTTCGCCTCCTAGTCGACTAGTCGCCCGCTTTCCTTGCCCGATTCGAACATGCCCTGATCCAGTGGATGTCGCGCATCTCGACTCTTTACGCCTTTTGGCCGCTGGCCGCCCGCCCTGCCCATCCGAACTCATCATCACCTGCCTCTTCTATCCCGAGTCAAAACCGATTTTTGTGCCATGTCTCAACAGAACAAAGAAAAAGAAAGAAAAAAAATTTGTAGCAGCTGATGCTTTCTTCCTGCTCTCGTCGTCAACTGCTGCTTCTCTTTTGCGCTCTCACCGTTGCTTGTCCCTACTCGTTTGCACTCCTGTTGTTGCTTGCTGCTATCTTTGCTCTCTTGCCGTCAACCGCTGCTTCTTGTTTGCAGTCTCATCATCATTCATCACTTCTTTAGGATGTTGTTGAGCACCATTTCAGTTCCTTAGTACTCAGTGATCTTTGATCGTGCCAACTACAGGGACTTCGCGCATCATATGCACATTCACATGTGCAGGCTTCATCTTTGGGGTGTTCTCTTTGGCAATGTTCCTTGTCTGTCTTCCCCTAAGCTTCCGATGGAGCTCGTGTAGCCAACTGTTGATAAAGGAGATAAAGCAACAATCGACATTGCCACCGCTGCCTATGAAAATGCTATATCTACCTATCAGAAAGCTTTGGAGCTATATCGTTATCAGTTGTCTGATTGTGCTCAGTGGATGGATGATGATGCTAGTGTAGCGTCTATTCTGGCTGCTAGTGTGAAGCCTAGGATTTCTTCTGAGATTGTTAGTTTCTCTACTACCTTTCAGATGTGAACTCATCTTCGTCAGACCTATGTGCCTTCTGGGGATGCTCTCTATCTGTCTGTTGTTCACCTGGAGCAGCCATTTTAGTAGGATGATACCACAATTGATGTGTTCTATGCTCATATGTTGGTTGTGTGGCTTCAATTGGACCCTTTTTGTGTTGCTGGTTGCCACTCTTGTCAGTGCTTCTTGGATCTGTGTGCTGAACATGATTTTCGACCCCTCTAGAGTTCCTGGCTCACTTTCGTCCGGAATTTGAGCTGCGTCAGGATCAACTACTTGCATGACATCCCCGTATCGTGCTTGTAGAGGCTCTTACGGATTTGCGCTCGAAGGAGACTCGTCTGCATGGTTCTAGATTAATGCCACTTCCTTTAATATTGGCTGCTCTTCATCTACACCGCCGCCTGCTTCTCGTGCGACTCCTTTGCATTCTACGACCTCTTCCAGTGGTGGTGGTTGCCCTCGTTGCTCCTACTGTAGTAAGGAAAGTCATATTGAGACAACCTACTACTGGAAAAAGAAACATTTTTGACATTCCTCAGGTGCTTCTATGTACCAACCCAAATTCTAAACCCAAAAGAAACAATTAACTATTTTAAAAGGAAAATCAAAACTTCTGCAAAATCAAATAAACCCTAAGTGTGTATATATATATAAGCATACATGTTTGTATACATACATATATGAGTGTGTATACACATGTATATATGTATATATATATGTTTGTGTAAAGGGATATGCTTTTCTTTTTATTTTTTGAGAATATATAAGTATGTATATACCAATAAATAAATGATTGCTAGTTTGATTGCTTATGTGAGTTGATACATATATATGTATAGAGTATATGCTATATATATATACATATATACTTGTATATATAAGAGAATACATAGAAATAGGAAGAGAGAGAAAAAGAAAAAAGAGAAAAAGAGAAAACCTCATTGGCCCGAGTTCAACTATTATGGCCCACTCTCTTTGTTCTCCTCTTCCGGTCCAACCCATCTCCCTTTCTTCTTCCTTGCTCCCTCCTCCCTTCTCTCAGTTTTTGTTCGGCAACAACTAACTGAGGGAACAAGATGGGATTTGCTGTAACCGAGCCAGAGTTCATCAAGTGATCGCCATAATGGGTTCAAGAGGGACTATAGAAGATATGGCCCGTGCTAAATCCGGTCGAGCTCGAGAAGAACACGATAAGGCCTTAAAGAAGAATTTGCCAGCCGCACGGGAACTCATTCAAATTTGTGCAAATTGGAAAGGGATAGGCTAAGAGATAAGAGGGGAAAGAAACCTAGAGCTATACATGAGCTTTTTCCCGTTCTATTAGCAGCTGAGCTGGTTTGAATTGGGAAAATCGAGTTTGAATCCCCTCCACCGCCGCAAAATGAATTCGGCTCGATTACATCTCCTCTCTGCCTCTCGTGTATATAAAGCAACCCATAGAGCCTCCGCAAAGGCATCACAAACCTTTTTCCAACTCACCAAGCTAGGAGTGCAACAGGAGATCCATCTTCGACGAGCTCTAAAGCTCAAATCCGCCACTCACCGTAGCTAGCTTCATCGAGGCATCGCCGACGTCAACCCGTAGCCCAGATGTGTATGCCATGAGAAGGTGGTTCTATTCCTCCACTCATCGGTGAATTTAGAGCACGACGACGATGTTCCAACGAGATTCCAGTGACGCGCCGTTGTCTCGTGCATCGGGGACAAAGTCGAAGAAGGTGAGTCGGTCGATCTCTAGTGCAGAGTCACAGTTAGAATAACACATCCCGATTCGGCAGATTAATCAGAGCCGTCCATCGCCTGATCAATGGCCAGGATTTAATGAAACCCTAACATTGTCAATTCGTCCATTAACGCCGTCAGTCGCCATGTCAACATGCAGATTTGGCAGGCCCAGCCGCTTTGCCGATGTGTCCTGGCACCTCGTCATCAGGTGCTGAGTCAGCCTACATAGTCAGCATTAGTTTTTCATTTTTTAATACCTTGGTGATGTCATATAAAATATATATTGCACAATAATTAGTTTCTCAGTATAAAAAATAATTCTAAAAATAGGAATCATTTGGAAAATAATTTCAATAATATTTTAATAGTTTTATAATTCTATTTAATCTTTATATAGTTTTATAATTCAAATAAATGTTAGAAAATCCCAAAAAATCATTGATGACTCTAGAAAATTCCTAGCAACATAATTCATCTATAGATAATCTTTTTAATCCTATTTTAATCTTTCCAAAGACGTAACTTGTTAACAGTAGCTCATGTGTGTGATCATTCTTTTGACGGATTGTTTGAAAAAGTGTGATCTTGTGTGTGATGATGTTTGTTATGTGATATTTGGTTTTTTTTTATCTTGGTATTTATGTGTTGCCTTTTCGTTTATGTTTGTGAGTAGATGCTAGCGTTCCGGAGGAGCTAGAAGGACAACAGGATCAAGACTTTGAAGACTGAACTGAGTACAGTGAAGGAAAATTATGTTCTTGAACATATTTATCCTAATTTTTAAAATATTTTGTTTTACAAATATGCATGCTAATAATTTTATCAGGAATTTCAAGAATTAGGCTTTACCCTAGTTTTCCCTTATCATCCTTGTCGCCATAGTTTTGGATTCAATAATGGACGGGTAGATAAAGGTTAGCTTTGCTTTTGGGATGGTGATCATGATAATAGAAAAAACTTGATAATGGTCCTATGCAACAATGATAAAAGATGATGGTATAATTTTTGTAACAACATAGTATAGGGATTTGAGCAATAGTTTGATGAGGCCGGTACCGGTTGTACTGTTGGAATGTGGTAGTATTGCTCAAATCTAAGGACAGTTCATAGAGTGATCTTTCCGAGTTAACAATACAACCAAAAGCTTGAAATGAGACAGACCTGGCCAATTAATTTGCACCATGTAGACCACCCTTTTGTGTGGAACAAAAAGATGTACTTCCAGGGTGTTCCATTGGCGCAAGAGGGTTTTCGTTGATGAGGTGTGTTAAACCTTAACGGGCATGCACATGTTGAGGGCATTGCAGAGGCTTTGAAGGGGTCATTCAACGCACACCTTGGAAGTGTGTAAGGTACAGGTACCGGCAAAGGAGTATGATCATGACTTGTGAGTAAAATGTATGACATCTGCAAAATGTAAAACTTGTTAATCAATCACACTCATGGTTATGAGTTGCAAGAAAAACCTCACATAATTAGAACTTGATAATTTTATTAGTTTGGTCAATAATGATGGCGGGAACTACAATTGAGGTGTTGTTCAACCTTGGTTGTGCGAATTTTGGTTAGGGTGATGGAAAGTTGGTTAAGTCAAGATGTTTAGAATCTTAATGTGCTTGTTTATTTACAGTTATTCACTTAATTATTATTACTTTTCAAATTTTTTTTACATAAATGTTGTTTCATGCAAAAGAGTCATATTGTTATATTGTTGTCAAGCCTTCATATGCATATTATTTCCTCACAACTTATTGAGTATGATATGTGCTCACTCTTGCTATTACCAAATACTTAATTGGAAAAGGAATTGAAGAATTCGCTGATGATGGATCATTCTAAGATATTTTCTACGTCGATCATGTCTATGGAATCGTCGTGAAGTATTAGAGTATACATGCTACGCTGCTGTTTTATTTGGATCTTAGCCCTCTAAGATCACTTTTGTAAGACGTTTAATGATGATTAAGTGTGATATTGTAATGATATTCATCTATGAAGTCACTATGTATTGAAATTGATTCCTGAGCTCAGCACATAGGTGAGATTGGTATTTTCCTTGTATCAGTCTCAACATTCTACCACGGTTACCTCCTCAACTACCTCTTCGTTTGACACTCAGCAAAAAATTGTGACGTTGCTTCACCGCCTAGTTGCTACTGTTGGCTCTGCACTAATAGGTTCTCCTACTCCCTCTTCTATCACTGAGAGATCACTTTCTATACAGTCATGTACTTCACCTTAGATTATTAACTCAAAGAATCTTTTCATATGACTTCTGATTCTTCTAGTCTGTCTTTGCTTCATTCTCTTGTTTCTCCTACTCATATCGATGCCACGGATAATACTTCTCTTTCTGTTGCTAGTCGAGACACCCTTAGAACTTCTTCTTTTAATGTTCCTTTTGTTGCTCATATTCTCCAACTCACCATGCAACTCATGTCAGCTGGTCAGCTTACTATGGTTGTCACGTTATTCTAGATTCTGACTATTGTTGTGTTCAAGATCATCGCACATGTGCTCTGGTTGGTACTGCCCCCCGGTGCCATGATTCTCAGTGTCTCATGGATCTTGACTGGCTACGTCGTCCTTTCACTGCTATCACTGGCCTCTCTGCTTCCTCAACTATTGGCTCCTTTTAGCAGTGACATCATCATCTTGGTCATATTTGTGGGTCTGTCTATTTTCATTAGTTCATTGTGACCTTTTATGATCCGTTTCAGGAGATGCGTCTTTAGATTGTTATGGTTGGAAGCTTGGTAAACAAATTCGACTTCCTTATCCTTATAGTGAGTTTGTGTCTGAATGTCCTTTTAAATTTGTTCACTTAGATGTTTAAGGTCTGACTCCCTTCGTTTTGAAAGGGAGTCATAGTTACTATGTTATCTTTATATATGATTTGTTTCACCACACTTGGATTTATTTAATGCCTTCTCATAGCAAGGTGTTATCCATATATAAGTGCTTTGCCACTATGATTAGCACTTAGTTTGACACTCTCATTTGTGTTTTTCGTGCTGATTCTACAACAAATATCTTTTTGGGCATCTTCGTTCCTTTCTTGCTGAATAGGCTACGTTGTCTCAGTTCTCCTATCCTAGAGCTCATTCTCAAAATGGCATTGCTGAGCGCAAGCATCGTCATCTTCTTGAGACAGTTCGCACACTTATGATTACATCTTCTGTTCCACCTCATTTTTATGTTGAGGCAGTCTACACTGTCACAAACTTAGTCAACATCTAACCCTCTGCTCTCTAGAGTGGGATTCCTTTTGAGCGTCTATGCGGATGCTTTTTTAATTACTCTTCTCTTCATTTGTTGTTGTGTTTGTTACGTTCTTCTTGCCCCCAGTGAATATACCAAACTAACAGCTCAATCTGTTAAGCGTCTTTCTTGGCTACAATGCCGAGCATAAAGGTTATCTGTGTTGAGACTCTGTTGCTCACTAGATGCTTATTTCTCAGGATGTTACTTTTGATGAGTCTTGTCCTTTTCTATCCTCAAACCTCTCCTTCCACTACTTTAGCTTCCTTGGTCAAGCCACTGTCTTTTCTCACTTTTCTTGTCACACCCAACATTGTTTCTTCTTCCCTCCCCCGAGCACCAATGGCGCATTCTCCTGTTGTAACACCCTGGTTTTTAGAATTTGCAACTTTGTTTTAAAAATTTCCAACATTAGTAAGTAGCTTCACCATTTTATGTGCATTGTATGCTGAGCTTTCCTAGGAACCAGGTAAATGCATTAGAGTTCCTTTTCTTTTTCTTTCTCTTTGGTGTTTTGAGTGAAAAAGATTTTGAAAAGGTTTTTACAGGACTCAGTAGTAAATTAGTTAAGGATCTGAATGGTTGGAATTCAAAATCTTTGAATTCATCATCTATTCAATCCTTGATCGTACCTGATCCTTCTCTAGTTCAATTCAAATCTTATCCAAATACTTGTTTAAAGCCAATCTCTCCTCTTTCTCAAATTCTACCCAAATCTAAATTCAAATTCCTTATCTACTCGCATTCTTGTTCAACCTCATTTTTTATTTCTCTTAAATTCAGTTCAAGCTCAATTCAAATTCAAACCCTATTTGAATTTCTCTACAAAAGTTTCTTTTCTAAAACCCTAGATATGCCTAAGGTGTCATTAAATCCAATCCTGCAAAAGCTCAAGCTCTTGGCTGGCACACAAGTCATCTAGAAAGCCCAACACAAAAGATCCACGAAATCTGTAATACGGAGATAAGTCTTAGTTCGAACAGTTTATCTTGTGACATTTTTGGAAATAAAAAATGACGTTTCCAGAAGTTACAATGAATACCAAAGTTGTAGATCTTTTTGAGTAATATAATTTAGAGTCCAGAAACGTTCAATTTGGAGTCTGGACAGTGGAGGTATCATCCACGGAAAGAGAGCTGTGGAAAAAGAAATCATAACTGACTCGAACTCGAACCCAAATCGTGTCCTGCTTTGACTCCACCTCAACCAGCCGCCCCTAGCACTATAAATAGGTGTTGAACGTCCTTCCTTACCCTCTTTCCATGCCTCCATGCCCTAGCCGCCATAGCTGCCCTGTCCGTGCACCGCCGGTGCCATCGTCGTATCCGTGAATCCACCTTCCCCGATCGTCAAAGCAAGGTGATGAACCCTCCTTCTCCTTCCTTACCCCTGTTTTACCATTATACTATGTCCCTAGCCAAGCCCTAGCCCCAACAAAAGCCCGATCTACGCTGCCAAGGTCATCACCGTCATGGACAACCATGCTGTTGCCAATTGGCATCGACGTTGTCAGCTGACCAGAGGTCAAATCGCCATTCCCTTTCACCAGCGCATGACCCATGATGTTGCCCACACCCTCACCAACTGGGTCGTCTATTAGAGCAGCCAAACCGCTGGAATTAAGGTCAACATGCCCGTTGTCCAGTTTCTAGACGCGTTTTGAGTGTGCACCGAGTTTGCTATCGCATTCCCAGTCAATCTGGAAGCCGTATGGATGTGCCATTTGTGTCACTACATGTCACATGAAGACTTCTACGTGACCCTAGGAGCCTTTGACGGGTTGTGCAGTGACTTCGACCGGAACGTAATTGCCAACTGCAGCATATCGCAACCGTCACCCATCTCATCTTCGCTGATCATTCTTCCTCTCAGGGGATGATCTACCCAAACTCATGCTATAGAATTGTGTTCCCGGGATATATGAACGTCTCTATTCAAACGGTTTCTAAAATTTCATAGCCAATCTCTAGAAACGCATGCATCTTCGTCGCTGCATCTGGACGTGGCCACAATCGAAGTTGTGAGTGTTTATCGCTGTTTTGCCGCTACCTCAAATGACCCCTTCGAAAACCAACCATACTTTTGAGTTAGTCTTTCCATGTTCTACATTATGTTTCCCTAGTTTCGCTGAAACGCCACTGAAGCCCAACATCAATATCAGTGGCCACGTGCCCGATCACCGTCTTCGACGAAACCTGAGCCGCCGCCACTACGCAGAGTTGCTGACAATATCCTTATCCTGGAAGTGCAACCTCTGGCCTTTTATTCATCATAGGTGGTCGAGACTAGATCTCAGTGTACCCCTTCTTTAACCAAAGACAGTGCTTACATAACATGCCAAGTTAACATCACATCATTCTCCTTAGCCAGTCAGCAAAGTCTAGTCAGGCCTATACTTTTTTAACCTTGTGCAATAATGTTATCAAGCCTGACGCAATGATTATGTGATAATACCTATTCCCATAGGAAGATAACTCCAGTAAACCAGTCTTTCCTTTTCAACCTAATCCATCTTCCAAAAGTTTGTTCTTTTTCATTCTAACTCTGATTTAGGTGATTCTTGCATCTAAATTCTTCTAAAATCATACTTATCTAACCAAAGTATTTTTAAAGTGTTTTAATGTTTGGTATACTATTCTTAGTTAGTTTTGTTGTGTAATTTTCTGGTGTGTGTCGAGAGCAGACGAAGAACAGTTCAAGAATCTCTAGGACCAAGTCTTTGAAGAGTCTGAGTAGCAAGTTGGAAGAGGCAAGTGTCCTTGAACATTTGGATCCTAGTTTTTCAAATGCGTTATTTATTTCAAACATGCATGATGTTAATATTGAATCCTATTTACTTGTAGTACCATGTTTATATATTCCTTGTCGCCTAGTTGTCAGTAGTGGTTATGAAGGGTAACTTATGCTTAGCTTTGTACAAGGGTATGGTTGGGTTGTTGGTTAAATATGACTAATCTACTATGCAACTATGAGTTGGAAATTCTGGTAATGTTATAGCAATATAGAACCTTAGGCTTGAGAAAAGTAGTGTCATTGATGATGATGGTTATGTAGTTGGTTTAGTGTTTGCTCAAGTGACCTAGGTGAGGATTGGTTCATGGAGCGACAACCCAAGAAATATCGTACCAACCACGAGACCTAGTATGTGATAAGCCTAGCCTATTAATTAGTTGATTCCAGTTTTTGTGCGTCCCAAACAGAAGAGTGGATGTGTGGGGACGGCTAAGGCCAGAACTATTTAGTTAGTGGTATGAGATGTGCAGTAGAAGAGAATGGTGAAAACTTGCTGGAAACTACAAGGCGTAAAAGGGGGCTTCTGGGTGGCGTGAAAATCACTTTGACGGCGATGAAACCTAGCGGGCGTGCACATACTGGATGAAACTTTGTAACGGCCTTGCGGTGATATTCCGGATGACACACCATGGGCGTGTGTTAAGTGTTTCGTGGACACGGCAACAAGAAATTCATGACTCGTGGAGAAAGCTGGACAACCTCTGCAGAGTGTAAAATCTGATATATCAGTCGTGCTCACGATCAAGAGAGACTTGGATCCTCACATGAATAGATATATGGGTTTGGTTTGGTTGGTTGGTTTGGGAACCTGATGTGGGATTCAAGGACTTGGGAATACCTATGGAGATAATTTTAGGAGTTGGAAGTCTAGTGATGATTTACCTTGTTAAATATGTTGCTTTTATAACTCTTACGTTAGCTTAGTTGGCCTTTATGCAAATTTAACATATTACAGCCTGTTCCTTTATTTAAGCTTGCATGTTATTTATTTCCCACACTTGCGGAGTACGACACGTACTCACACTTGCTATTTCCATCCAAATGTATATCAAACACTGCTCAGATAATGAAGGAGAGACAGACTACTATGTCGATGAATATGAAGATTGTTAGGCTAGTGAACCCCCGGTCGATTGCCTGTGGAAGATGGGAAATTCGTTGTGTTTTGCTAGTGTGCTTTAGTTAAAGGTCTTGAGATCTTCCTATTTTGTTTAAGTTAAATGTTATAATAATGACACTGTGTGTGATGCACTAATGAAGTCGCTGCATGTATGAAACTCGATCATGGCATACATGTGGTTTACATTTGGTTTTGTCCCTTTACAAAACCGGGTGTGACACCTGTTACGCCTTCTTTGGTGCCTTCCACACCTTTGGCTCCCACCACACATGCTCCTCATCCTTTTGGTGTTGTTGAACCTTTTCCTTTCTAGTACACTCGTCGTTTTTTCCATGCCATCTCACATCCTATTATGTCGTTGTCTGATGAGCCATCTCCTTCTGGTGATTCAGTTCCTCCTTGCTATTCTCCTCGTGATCACCATTCGATTTGACCTCCTGATCGTTTTAGCTTTGTTAGTGATGTTCATGCCAAGCCGTCTTCTTACTGTGATGCTATTGTTCATCAGGAATGGCAGCATGCGATGTCAAAGGAGCTTACTGCTCTTGAACACACTGGCATGTGGGATCTTGTTCCTCTTCCTCCACATATTCATCCTATCACGTGCAAGTGGGTCTATAAGGTTAAGACCTTATCTGATAGTTCTCTTGAGTGTTAAAAGGCTCGTCATATCATCCGTGATTTTCAGCAAGAGCATGGTCACGACTATGATGAGACTTTTGCTCTGGTGGCCCACATTACCACAATGCACTCTTCTTGCTATTACCTCTGTGCGTCAGTGGTCTATCTCCCAGCTTGATGCCAAGAATGCCTTTATTAATGGTGAGTTGTGTGAAGAGGTCTACATACACTCACCGTAGGGGTATTCTGTTCCTGAAGGTATAGTTTGTTGTCTCCGTCGCTTTCTTTATGGCCTTAAGCAAGCTCCTCGAGCCGGGTTTGAGCGTTTTTCTTATATGGTCATTGTCACTAGTTTTTCTGCTAGTGTTTATGATTCTGCACTCTTTGTTCATACTTTCTCTCGTGGTCGGACTCTTCTTTTCTTGTATGTTGATGACATGATCATTACATGAAATGATTCTGAGTATATTGCTTTTGTGAAGGCTCGTCTCAATGAGCAGTTTCTTATGTACGATCTCGGTCCTCTTTGCTACATTATTGGGATTGAGATTTCTTCTGCTTCTTAGGGATTTTTTCTGTCCCAAGAAAAGTATATTCAGCATCTTCTTCATCGTGCTTCTCTCACTGATAGGCGCACTGTTGAGACTCCCATGAAGCTTAACCTTCATTTTTAGTCCACTGATGGTGAGCCTCTTACGGATCCCACTCGCTACCATCATCTAGTTAGGAGTCTTGTTTACCTTAGTGTCACTTGTCCTCACATTTCTCATGCAATGCACATCCTCAGTTAGTTCATTTCTGCTCACACTCAGCTCCACTATAGTCATCTCTTGCATGTTTAGCGCTATCTTTATGGTACTATCTCTCGCCGTCTCTTCTTTCCACACTCTAACTCTTTAGAACTTCATGCTTATCCTGATGCTACTTGGGCTAGTGATCATTTTGATCGCTGATTTATTTCTGCCTACTGTGTTTTTTTTTTTGGTTCTCTCATTATTTGGAAGATTAAAAAGCAGACCACAATTTCTCGTTCTAGTGTAAAGGCTGAGTTGTGGGTTATGGCGTTGTTAAAAGCAGAGCTTAGTTAGTTATGGTGGTTACTTGGATTTTTTGGTGTCTCTTCTCTTGCTTGTACTCTTTACTCAGACAATAGAGTTTCTATCAGTATTGCTCGGGATCCGATGAAGTATGAGCTCACCAAACATATTGGTGTTAATGTTTCTTACACACATACACAGGTACATGATGAGGTGATTACTCTTTAGTATGTTCCTTCTGAGCTTCAGTTGGTTGATTTCTTTACAAAGACATAGAGTACAGCTTAGCACAAGTTATATATATCAAAACTCAATGTGATATATCCCCATGAGTTTGAGAGGGGTGTATATATATAACTTTGTGTAATATCCCCAATGTATAAAGGGTTATTTGCATATTGTAACATGTGCATATATATATACTGGACTAGGATCTTCAGGAAATACAAGTTGCTATTCCTAACAATATATATATATATATAACTCTGTGTAATATCTCCAATGTATAAATGGTTATTTGTTATAATATGTACATGTATATATACTGACCTAGGGTCTCTAGAGAATACAAGTTGCTATTCCTAACAATAAGCATTCCTTCTCGGTTAACTGTTGGAGCCACCATCACTTCAGCACCCAAAACGAAGGGTTTACCAAGAGATTGGTGGAATTAACTTTCATTACATGAATTGAGTCCTCCATCCGCAGTGCTAGCGGTTGATGGGGGTATGCATCCTCTCAACAATCCTATGCACAACATCTCGAGTCATTATAAGGGTGTCATGCTGGAGGATACTGTAAACTTTGAGGCCCTGAATTAAAAAAAAAATTGCTAAGTATCAGGTTATTGCTCTTGGGACGCTGGAAAAAAACTCACATGCGAAGCATAGATGTTGTTCAAGATTCAGAAAGCAAGCAGTAGCAAGTCACTTACAATTGAAGGAAGCACATTCACGTAATGGAGATTTTGAGTAGCCAGCTTTAACTTTTTATCGATATCACCTCCATCAACCAACATCACCTTCTCTGTGTTGTCCATTTGACTTATATAGTTCACAATGTTCTTTGCCTTGTGGCTAGGAACCTCCAGGTCCTCCAAGACCAGCAGCTATCAAAGAACCATACAACTTTAAATAACCAAACCAGAAAGCTCAAGGATGTAAGTTTTGCTGGGCAGGATCAAAACAGTTACACATGAAGTGTAATGTGCAAATATTTGACTTATATGCATTTAAACATTATATTCATGTACAGGAAATGCTTGCGCATCACCCAACATTACATATTGCAAAAAGGAAAAATTCGGTAAGTTCATGAACATTAAAAACCAGAGACATTTAAAATCCCGTAAAAATGATCTGGAGCAAAAAAATTGGTCCGCGAATTATACAGAGAAAAATATCATCCATTATGTTTGTTTCAAAAAGAAGGATAAGTATTGTTTTTTGATGATGTTGGAAAATAGCATATGAGCTATTGTCTATTTGTACTCCCGGGTCATAAATACATGTTGTTTTGAAAAATATTCGATCAAACTTTTAAAACTTTGACAAAATAGCTTTCAAAATATTTAGTTTGAAAATCTTAAAATCATGGGTAGATTTTTCTTGAAAAATTATTTCATGATATCACAAATTCAATGGATTTTATAAATATATTCTAATATAAAATAGTAGTCAAAGTTGTGCATGAAAGATCATATGTTATAGTAAACGACATGTATTTATGACCGGAGGGAATATTTACAAATGAGTTTCATTTGCCAAATTAGGAAGCCTAGCAACAAACTGCTCCATAATGGATCATGTTCAATGCCAGAATGGCGCCCATCAAGTTCAGACCAGTATTACACAGACACGCGTGTCTAAAAATTTTTGGTGCGTCGACTAGCGTTGGACACGGTGCGACATGTATCTGACACGCGTCGAAGAAGTGGCAACCAAGCAGCACCGGGTCAGTGAGGTTGGGGCAGGCTACGACATTCGCCCTTAGGTCTACGTGGCCATGAGCAACACCCCTAGAGCCGGAGCTCATCTAGGTTTGCCGCGAGGCCGATGCAGTCGAGGTGGCCTCCGTCAGCCCCCGCCTTCTCGGCGGCAGCGTCCATCCGTAGCTCGAGCACTCGAGAGTGGCGCTCTGTGTGTTGAGCTAGTCTTGGAGGCATGCCATGGAGAAGGTGCAGTAGATGACTAGGTCCCTGAGGTGCATGACAGCGGAACCATCCGGCCGATGGTGTTGTCCCTAGCGGTGGCCGCCACATCGAACATGTTCCGTGGGAAGAAGAGCACAGGGAGCAATTTTGTTGTTTGCCGGTGCGAGATGGTGATCACCGGGTTGTGATTTTAGCAGCGACGATGCTACTCTGTGGAAAGAAGAAAGAAACTATGAGCAGGAATGAGATATGGCAGCCGCGTGCGTTTATGTCATGTCGTGCTGTTGCATCAACACATGCCTGCCACTGGTTAGGGCAAGTTAACGCTGATGTGAGTTGGATGGGTCAGCTAGGGATGATGCCATTGGCTGGATGGTTTCCGTCATTGTGCGCCTCAGGGTTCTAGTCATCTATTGCCCCTTCTCCATAGCCCGCCTCCCAGACTGGCTCGATGTGCGGAGCACCATGCTCTAGGTGCTCGAGCTAAGGATCGACATCGCCGTCGTTGCCGCTACCGACAAGGCGGGGGCCGATAGAGGCCACCTAGACTGCATCGGCCTTGCGGCAAACCTGGAAGAGCTCCAGCTCTGGGATGTCACTCATGGTTGTGCCAGCCTGGGGGTGGATGGAGCTGCTCTGTGTGCTAGAGGTGGTCAGCACGCTGCTACAGGACGCCATGGCGAGGGATGTCATCGCCCCCTGCCCCAACCTCATCGACTTAGCACTACTTGACTGCGACTGCTCCGACACGTATTACATACGTGTCGCGTCATGTGTCGCACATGAGTCCATGCGTCAGAAATTTTGGGCGCACCCCGTGTCCATGTAATCCGTGTAACAATGGAAGTAAGGCAATGCACAACTATCAAGATATGCATTTCTACCTTCTCAAAAAATAAATATAAAAACATGCCCACAAATGATGAACTACAGTCCAAGTTCCTTCACCCTGCGCCATCTCTGTTTCTTAGAGCTTAACTCGATTAAAAAAGAAAAACACAGCTTAATATCAGTCCCCAACCAAAACAACATTGCTAAAGAACAGTACCATAGTGAGTGAGTGACTAAACAATCATCCAACCACGCTTCAATCGTGCTCAAATAAATCATGGTACACTGGGATCGGAGAGAATCAACGCGGCGTTTCTCATCAGCTCCCTCCCGTACCTTCACAGAAAGGCTTGGCTCAGTGGAAACACCGCCCTAAACCACCACTAAACCCTAGCAAATGGCGATGCAGAGACCTCGCCGGACACTGCTACGACGCGCCCGGGCTCGGCGCCGAAGAGGAAACGAAAATTAGAAGCGGTATAGAGGGCGTGAGAGGGAGCTAGGAGTCGGACCTTGCCGCCGCAGACGGCGTCGCGGAGGCAGTGCAGCGCGGGGCAAGGAGGCCTCGACGCCGGCCCCGCGGCGGCGGCGACGCGGAGGAGCGAGGCCGCGCGGGGCAAGAGCGCACGCATGGGAGGCGCAGAGAAGGGGGTAGCGACGGCGGCGGCGGCGGCAGCGGCGGCGAGCGAGCGAGATCGGAATGGGTTGTACTAGATCGGTTTGAGATGCGCGCTGGGGGTCTCTTCCCAGCTGTCCGATCACCATCAGACGGTATGGATTGGGTGGAGCGAGAGGGACGCTGCAGGTGGGGCACGAGTGAGCTGGGCCCACGTGCCACGCTGGTAGATGGGAGTGACCGGAAGAAATGCAACCTCAGCGTTATATGTGATCAGTCAGTTTCTAAACCATTTCAAAAAAAAAAAAGGAAAAAAATCTAGGTTGTAAACTGTATCATAATACCTATGTAAGGCAAAATTTGAACCAAGGTGCTCAACATTTGATCGGAACAGAAGACTTGCATTTATTTGGGCATTTGCCACTTACTCGTACACACATTCATGACCATTTTGTTTTTTGTGTCACTTATACAGTTTGGTGACACAACTTACATACCTCAAAGCTCCCTCACGCAAAAAAAAATCTTCGAAATAAACTTACAGTTCTCCTGCCTAGTTTGTGTAAATAACAAAAACTAATTACGCCGCATTAGGAAATTTTATGTGACATTGGAAATGGCTAAGTTTGACGGGCACAATTCCATCTCTGCCCGAAGGTGTGTTTCTGTTATATATCATATATAGTGGAGACTTAGCTTCCTGTACCGACAGTAATTCATAATTAAGGTGGCAATTGCAAAAAATAGAAAATGGGGAAGGGAATGACCAAATCAGTGATTACATGCTGCTGTTGCATCAGACTTTAAGATCTAATTCCTCAAACTTTTGTCATCCCAATGTCAAAATTATTCGTTAGAAATTTAACTACAGATCTTTTTATAACCTGTATTATGGGGACATTGAATACTAATCTTCCCAAATTTCTTCCATTTGGATCATAAGCAGGGATTTAGGAGACTCACAAGTACAACTTTGCACATCAGATAGTTTTCCTGCAGCCAACCCTTAACGTTTTAGAGATAGACAGACTACAATGATCCATTTGCGCGGATCATCAGACTCCTTCAACTCACACCGTAAGCTAGTATGGTCAATTGTTTCCTGATGCCTCCTATTCACACTGCACCATAATATGAAACAATTTGAAAGTCTGTTTCTAATTAACCTCCTTTTCGTCCTCCATTCTATCAAGTTGCTACTGCTTACTATGAGATGATGCGCGATGGGATTGTATAAAAAAGCATGGGAGAAGTACACGGCTTAGGTAGGTGAATACTTATTGTTTTGAACTGGAAGTTTGGTGGGTTTTCTCTTAGTCAATTTTTAAACATAATTAACTTGAATTCTTGTCGCTGAGATAATCTTCACACTTATTCCAATGTGTCAAAAAACATGTGTGGAAGGAATCCTACCTCACTCTGCTTTTGACACTAGCAGATTATTTTTTTTAAAGGTGTCCTGGATCCATATTAACTGTAAAGGAGAGTACATCTTCTTAACGAGGCTGATTCAATTGGAGATGTGGAGAATTACAAGAAAGTCTGTCATGCCTACTTGTTGAGACCCCACCTCCATTGGTTGGTGTGCATGCCTTTCCCATTGTGGTTTCCTTCCTTAATGTGGAAGAACCTAGGGCTGCTCCATGACTGACTCCAATGTGATCAGCAGAGCGTGTGCTGCTGATGGTTTCTCCAACGGAGGTTGAAGATGGTCTATTTTGGCTTGGAGGTAGCACAGCCTCTTCTTCCCCGATGCCTCCTATTCACACCACATTTGCACACTGCACCAAAACTATTTGTTTTTCGTCCAGATCCTGCATCCGTTGATGGATGTGTTGTTTGGATGTGGTCGAGAGTATTAAGCTTGCATATATCCCGTGCACATCTGTATATATACACATGGTAGGATGCTATGTATTTGTATTTAGTTGGGATAGAGATAGACTTGTGCGTGTCATGTACTCTATTTATATATATGGTTAAATGCACGCTGGCTTCAAAGCAATCTACAAGCTCTCTCAGAGAGGAATCCTGGTAGCTCAAAGACGAGGTGGTATACGAGGGTTAAAGAAGATGCCGAGTCAACACGCATTGATATACATTTGACGGCTCTTGGCTGCAATTGTCCCTTCATCTATTTCTCGACATACATTGAACTCTCATCTTTGAGAGAGAATTTTTTCTTTATGCTAATGTGTTAAAGTGCATGATTCGCGATCATCCAACATTGATTCCAAAGACCATTGCCGTTGATCCCCCTAATATGTTTCAAATTAAACTTATGTTTTTTTATCGGGTAATCATTCCTAGTTATGAAAAATACTATTATTGTATAATTTTTAGTAGTACACTTCATGTTACTCCATGGTTCCTTATTTTACAGCTGGAAAGGATGTCATCCTGCATAAAGAGATGTGCCATAGATATATTACTAACAATATGTGTTTTTACGCCCGGCGCCCCGTTGTTTTAGTTCAGATAATTAATCCTCCTGATTAAGTTGCTTTTGAATAAGGGGTTATTTTGCTTCTGCTCTGAACTATATAACTTGCGATGATAATTTTTGTTAAAGTCAGGAGTAAGACAGGTGTGTTCTTACCGGTCCTGGGGTTTAAACTGTGAACTTGCATCCCCATTAAAAGGCCTCCAATAAAGACCCAGGGGAAGAGAATTCGGTGCTCAAACGGATTAACGGCTCACCCGTCAAAAAGACCATGCTCGATAATATATTCATTCATGATCCAATGGCTCATGGTGAAGTGAAGTCAAACGATTTCCGTCCTCGACAAAGATGTGCTAACTGACAGTGGAATATCGTCTTCCAGGCAAGCATTGAACAATGAAATATTTTCACTGAGAGTCGGACACAAAGTTAGTTGATCTACTACTCTTTCTTCGGTTCCATGTTGCAAAAATTCTGAACTACCGATGAAGGGTGGTTTTATGCTGCTCTCAATGAAAATTTATTTTCCTTCTGTCTTCATGCAATTCATTATAAGAAGAACGGAACACAAGACCTTGAAAATATGTAACCAGAGAGAAAAGTAACTGATTGTGAACATCTTGCAGCGGTAACCGGTGTTCCAATTTTATTTTAACACCGGATCCCTTCTCGGAGTCTTCATTGAAGGCTTTTTGACGGAGGGCTACGACATCAGGGGATCGAACAAGGTTGGCTCAGCACGCCGGGAGCTCTACCAGTGGGCACCATGCCTATTCGCACTTGGTAATGGGAAATTACATGACGGTAATTTATTTTGTGACCCTACAGAAGCCAACGGCACCCAGAAGATCGTAAAAAGATGGAGCTAATTTGCACTCGAAGGAGAGCATATATATCTGATATGTCAAGCAATCCAGATATCATGATATGAGAAAATGGAAAAAATAGTGAAATTAGAGACAAGTGATGATAAATACAAATTGCTCCTATGTTCATGAACATCCGACTCTTGGCTCACATGTTTTCTTCCCACGGATTGCATAAATTTATTCAAGAATTTTCAATCTATAAGGATAATCTCCTCAGCAGATCTTTCTTGCATTGCTTCTCGCATTTATTGTCGCCAATATTCATCTGATCTCATGTATCTTTCAAGCGTTCATATTTCAACCATGTGGAGTTGTATAACTTGTATTTTTTTTATCGTTGCCTTGTATTCCCATCCATCACTATAAAATGCAACCCAGAACTATATGGTTTTTATCTCCTCTTCCTCCTCATTTTCTTGTCGGTTAATGCGTGGTGCGGTGCGATGAAGTGGACACTGAATACTCCAACATGAGGCCATACAAAATAGAACTAGAAGGTGTGCATTGCTGAGTTACGTTTTTATTTATGCAGTAGAAGGTTGGTGGTTGATTTTGTTAGATACATTGAATTATTGTTAAGATCATTTTGTTGGGTACAGTGAGTGTACAAATAGCCTACCATTTTATTGGAAGGAAATTACACAGGACCCAGATCATTTTCTTATGTGTAGGACCTTGCTTCCCTACGTGACATCTCAAAGCAAAACCCCCTTCGTCCTCAGTGTTTGGCTACTGTCATAATTCTAACTTGTCTAATTCTTAGCCTCCTAGCTCACTCGTCATAAAATATTTTTTTTCAAAGCTTTTAATCTTAGTCGGTCATTTTTCCTGCCACAGAAAGGATGACAAGACTAACCTTAGCCAAAGTTTTATGACAAAACTAGTTACCAACCAAACGAGCATACCTAGCATGGTCAATCGCTTCCGAATGTCTCCTATTCACACTGCACCGAAATATGAAACAGTTTGAAATTGAACTCTGTTTGGTTCTAACCTCCTTTTCATCCTCCATTACTCTTTCTACTACTTACTATGAGATGATGCGCGGTGCGGTGCAGGAGACAAGCAGTGAAAACTAGTACATATGGATGTGTGGTTGTATATAAAAGATTGAGAGAAAAGCACTGCTAACGTGGAAGGTTGGTGGGTTTTCTCTTAGTCAATTTCTAGACATAAGTAACTTGAATTTTATTCATTGAGATAATATTCACATTTATTCCAATGTGTCAAAGCATGTGCGGAAAGATCATCCTACCCCACTATGAGACGAAGGATCCTCATTGATCTTGTACGCCAACATCATTATTGCAAAAATGTGAAATTAACCAATCTATGAGTATGGTTGCACTCATATGTGTGATATGAATTGATCGTGGTCTAAGGTGATCATGATGTGGTATTGCAGTTGATCATGATAATATTAATGGAAAATTGCAAAAACCCACTTGCAAGTTAGGAGTTGTCAAATACCCACCTACACCTTAATTCCTTCCGATTTAACACCTTTTAAGTTTTATGTGTTTTTAGATTTCCATGTGTTCTTTGACCAACCAATGTAGCTGTCACATGGCCTCCAAGCATAACATCTTGGGAGGTGCTAGAGATGCTCTAGAAGAAAATATAACAAAGCTCGCCCAAGTGGAAAATGATAAAGGACAACTATGACGGTCAGATTTAGGGATGAATATTCTCGGTGGTAGCTGAACCAAACTCTGACAAAACGCATATGCGAGTCTCCCTTAGCAAGTTAAGCACTTAGGTGAATGCTGGAAAGGCTATCGTGCTCGGTAGGGATGCAAATAGCTATACAATAGGTAATTTTGGGTCATTACTTAGTTTATTTTTTATTAACTTAATTAGGTATGAGTGAATCTCTAGATTTTTTTTTAGTTTTGGATCGACTCAATGACCCAAAAAATACGTAACTTGTATCCTTATTACTCGGTCAATGGGCATAGGGGGTATTTAAAAATGCATAAAACATGCAGATGTTAGACCGTAAGTAATTGAGATGTATGTGGGTTTTTGCAATTTTCCCTGATGTTAATTGCTTTTCTCTAAAGCTTGTTTCAAAACTCAACTGTTTAGGCATCTGCTGCTGAATTCGTGGGCACATTTCTGATAATTTTTTTTACTTGTATTACTAATTAGATGGCCCTGATGCAGAAAGTTTTACTTGAGTGAAAAGATCGTCCCCATTATATCTATGATATAGTTTATGATTCAAGGAAGCATAGTTAGAGTTTTCTATTGACAAAGGCAAGAGGACGGTCGGACTTTTCAGAGATACCTGACTTAGTGGACTGGTCATAACGGAAGATCAGAGGTGATCATTGAAACAAGAGTTTATGTTGTGCTGGGCTATATCCCTTCCAGAACTGCTGTTTTTAACAACAGAAAGTTGGGGATATTGGATCCTCATTGAGGTTTTCCGGATGCGAAGAAGGGGCAGCGCCGCCCCCTGCAGACTGACTCCGGTGAGACAATGTATATTTCAGCTAAAATCATTCACACACAACAATTTTCTTAGAACCTTTCTATACTAATATAACAACCAGTCTCCTGTGTAGTTAATTTAAAATGAAAATTGAGTAAATATACCATAATGGATGACAATTTCTCAATGTTCTCTCTCTGCTAATATAACAATCAGTTCTCCTCCCTTATTCATTTAAAATTAAAAGAAAATACTCCTGCTGCATCTTGTTCTTGGTTGCAACATAGTCAGAGGAGGGATCCAGTCAGAGCTGTTATGATGCAACTAAAAATTAATAAATTTGTTATGTATATACCTGGGGCACTAATACAAGTTGCCAGAATTACCAAAATTTTGGATAGGAAATAAATCTTATAAAGAAAAACAGGGCATCTGCAAATATCTCTCTGATTTTTTATTTTTTACAAGAATGCCACTCGAATCATAATTTTAATGGTATTTTTGCAAGATTTTAGTAGCAAGCTTGCAATGACACTAGAAGTAGTGATTTCTTTGTAATTGTCTCAAGAAAAATTTATGCCATTAATGTCAGTTTTCGTACATGCATCACGAAAATTGACATTTATGTATGAATGTTATGACCCTTAGAAGATAATCTTTATTGAATCAAATTGGACTTAAGATCGAATTTGGATCGTAGGTGCATCGATGACTAGGATCGGGATTCTATTCTGATGCGATTCAACGTGAGACTCAGATCGACATGGCTCCTTAGAGCTGTAGATTCTTAGGATTCGAAGATTTGAGCCGAGATTTAAATATCTTTCTTGGATGCAGAGAAGACACAAGGATGGCTTCCAAAGCTTAAAGCAAGTGGATTACGTGAAAAGATTGGAGTTGGATGACCTTGTAGACAAGGTCCCTGGAGAGATTGCTCTTGCATCAGCATTCAAATCTAACTTATAAAACTTTTGCTCTGATGGGTCATCAAAAAATTTAACAATAATGTTTCTCTCTATGAAATGTGCACTACATATATATTGAATAAACATTTTGTCTAATTTGCTATCATTTGGATCATATATACACAGAGATTTAGGAGACTTACTAGCACCAAGTTGGTCCATCTGATTGTTCACTTGCATCCTGTGCTCACAATCCCCCAAAACGAATCAAACGTACTATCCATGCGTTATGGTAGAGTCTAGCAGCACATACCATAAGCTGACATGACCACGTGTTCCCTGATGCCTCCTATTCATATTGGGTCGTAAGAAGTCTCTCTAGTTCTAGGCCCATTTTAATCCTCCATTCTACTTGGTTGGTACTTACAATGAGGTGTTGCGTGATGAAGTTCAGAAAATTACCAGTGAAAACTCACATATGGGGTGGTATATAAAAGAGTGAGAGAAGTGCATCGCTAAGGTTTAATCTTACTGTTCCACACTTCTGCATTCGAATATTAGTGGGTTCCTCATAATTGGTCAATTTGTTGAGACACATACACATATATTGCGGCCATTGATAGAATCTTCACATTTATTCCATTGTCTCAAAGTATGTTCCCAAATATCGTCGATCCTACCCCACTCTGACATGCAGAGATGACTTTTTAAGGGTGCCATAGATTTATTTTAATTGATACGGATAGTACGTTTCGCAGTGACGCCTATTGAGACCACGCCTCTACCAGTTGGTGCGTGGCGGTTGCCTTCCCCAATGCAACATGACAGCATGGTGGATGTTTGGAGGCTCGCCGTTGCGTTAACGTACAAATTAAACTTGTTCTAGTGATGCCTTCCGCAAGAGAGATTTCAGGGATGTGATGCGCCGAAGCAAACAACGTTGTAGAAGCCTCCCATGGTTCTCTATGTGGACATTGCTGGCGACAAAGGACCCTCATTGGTCTTTTGAAACATCGTTGGCTTCTCAAAGATGAATGTAACCAATACCAAGTTATCTAAGTATGATATAATTAAATAAACGGCGGACTAGCTTGTGGAGACCTCGTTTTCCATTACAGTAGATTATGATAATAAGATTAATTGTTTTTTTCTAAGCATGTTGCGGAATATTGTTGCATTTCAAATAACAAGAAATATGTTTTTTAAGAAAAATATCCACATGGAAGAAATAGAGAATGACTGGTAGTTGGATGAAGAATTTTGTAAACAATAAAGAATGTGATTTACCAAACATGGTGCTAGTTTTTCTCGCAAATAAAAAACACGGTGCTATTTCTTTTCCGCAATGACCAAAACACCATTGCTACAAGCAAGAGTTATACAGGATAACACAACAATTGCAAACTTATTTTGGTGAGGAACATAAATTTTTCCTTAGAAGCTCCTATATCAACTCTTCTGCCTAATTTGTCTAAAATAGAAATTAGATCACCCCACCAGTGGGAAATGGTTTGCGAGATTGAACACGGCTAAGCTTGCCAGGCACAAATCAATCGCTACTTGTACATATGCTGCTCCATGCTAGCATGAAGGCTTGGCGCACTACTGCTTGAACAAAATGAGCATCCAAAATAACCATGTGGACCATCCATCATAATTTGTAAGGTGGTATAACTCTCAAATGAGTATATTGCACCAAAGGTGCATACAGCAATTTAAAAAGTGCGTACAACTTTTTTTTAATAATGGAAACAAGATTTCTCTGCACCACAAATAGTGTACCCAACCTGATTTATTATTACATATTACAGCATGAAGCTAGAATGTCAAATAGAAAAGTAAATTAAGAAACTGCATGATTTTTGAAATGTCATTCACCACCTAGCATGTTATTAAATTGCGAGGACCTTCCATAGCCACGACCTCCAATATTTGGCACACCTTATGCATATCTTCCCTCTTTCAAGGTCCACTGCCTTAATTAGTATGCGTTCTTGAAGAGTGCGTGCAAAAAAGATATGATTGTCTTGTGTTGTCAAAAAGTAATATTAGTGTGACATCACCATATAACCTAACATAGAGCAGCTACTCCAACAAAGATTTTCCTCTTGTGTGCATACCCTACACCCACTAGCCAATCACCCATGATGTGAGTAATACTCCTATGCATGTTTATATCAAATGCGACTTCGACAATATGCCAAACGGATCTAGCAAAATTAAAATCAAAGTTGACATTTTCTCAAACAAGTGATAATAATGTATTCAAAGTGGTTCATGGTAGCTTAAAGTCGCACAAGGTGGCACACCACGCGTGCGTGGCACTGATCTAGTGTTCACATCAACTTTTTCCTTGCTGTCCCCTATTCCTCTCACTCTCCTTCCAGGGATGGAAAGGTGCACAGTGTGGTCAGCAGGCCTAAGCCACCTGCATTGTCGGAATGACATGGGAGAGTAAGAGGTTGAACAGAAGATTATTTGTAAGTATTTACAAAAAGACAAGCTAACCACTAGGGGCGAAGCAAGAACTCAATTTTTCTAGGTTATTAGGGGGACCAACTCAATTTTTTACTTATTTATATGATCAAATTTTGTGTGTATTAATGGTGTACATGTAGGCCAGGCCCCCTCAGCACCCCCTCGCGCCGGCCCTAAGCACGCAGAAACGCAGTCAGTGCCATTTGTGCCTTCATTTGCATATGGTGGTGCATTTGACCACCATGCACCGATTACACAAGTGATGATCTTTTTGAGTTACTTTTAAGTGATACGACTTAGTTGCATCCACATCATGGCTTGTTATACCTATAGGGCAATTTATCTCTGTCAAAATAGAAAGTGTGGAAGGGAGTGGCCGAATCAGCGGTTACATGTAGCTATTGCGTCAACATTTAGGGGTTAAATCTCCAAAAACATAAGTAAAAGGTTTGCACTACCGTTTGGATCATAAGCAGGGCTTTTGGAGACTTACTTGCACAGAGTTGGCACAACTGATTGGTATGAAACCCAAGCTTAACGTTTGAGAGATGGCCTACGCACAATGATATATCTGCATAAGATGCTAGAGTTTAGGGACTCGCAGAATAAACTAGCATGGCCACCTGTTCCCGATGCCTCCTATCCATATTGCGTTGCAATATGAAACAACCTAATAAAACTCTCTTAACCTCCTTCCATTCTTTCTCTCTTCCTGGTTTCTACTACGTAGTATGGTGTGTTGCCTGATGAAGTGCAGTAGAGTAGCACTGAATACTAAAAAATGTAGTGCTATTATATATGTGGGTTTCTAAGGTTAGTGCTTAAATGTTCTTCAGTACTACGAGGTTGGTGGATCTTCTATTAGTCAATTTCTTGTTATATTTTTTTATTATTGCCATCGACAGAATCTTCACAATAATTCCTGTGTGTCGAAGCCTACCCTCGTTCTCCAGTTCTCTACCTTTTCTTGTATTTTTGAAAATGTGTCTGATATTAATCACTGCAGGCCGGTGACAGACCTAGGATTTGGAGTTAGCTATTAACTATTCACAAATAAAAAACTGTAATTAAAAATGTGAGAATATGGGCTCTTTCTAGTTAACAGGTCGAGTGGAGGATGGATGGTAGCTTGGGCTCCTGTTTTGCTAGGTGATCAGATGGATTTAAACAGCAAGCAAGCAAGTATATATATATATATATATATATATATATATATATATATGCTATATACTTATTTTTTTAGCAAAGAATTAAGTATTCAGTTGAATACCCTTGCATCATGGTGGGTCCGCCCCTAACATGATAAATATGCTCTAGCGATGTGAGGATTATTATATTATTAATTATTTGCTGAGAAAGCGTCTAGATATATATAGAAAATAACGCACCAACGGCGCGCTATATAGCCCGTTGCCAAGGACAGTGATATAAACCACAAAAGCATAATAGGAGGTAGTGCAATACAATCCGACCTCCCCAAAGTTCAGTAGGTGAAACTAAGAAGAACAAATATTAATTGATCATATAGGCATGGCACACGTAAAAAAGAAGTTTCACATGAAGTGGCATCAGGTAATAGTAGTCAAAAACTGACAAAGCCAAGCTAAATGGCTGTTCGAAGTCTCAATGTCATCCAATGAAAAGGGTTTGATTATTCCCCATTTATATTGGCAGCATCCATAAAGAAAGAGAGAATATCATGGATCCTCTTCTACCCTGTTCTAGCTTGACCGATTGCAAAAGTTGGTACAAACAGCGGTAACAAGCCCTGACCATGGCACGAATGCAACCTCGTCTCATCCTCGAAAGGTCGACCATACCATGGATCAGGAGGGGGGGGGGGGGGCAGAAGAACAATAATTGGAAATGAGGAAATGGAAAAGAAAGAGTAACGTCTGTGCTTGTCAACCTCTGGATCAGAACCAACCTTATGTTCATCATCCTTCTAATCGTCTTTCTTATCCCGAGAACATATATGTCAATGTTACCCATGTTTAGTCAAGTGATCAAGGAAGAACATATAGATTCATATACATTGCAAATGATCAAATACATTGCAGTTTGTTTAAAAAAGTAGAAAAAAAAATCACATTTATATAGCCTCCCCACCTCTATTGTTGGAGCAAAATTCCTTGATCTTCCAACGCATACTTTGCACCACGAATCGCAATCAGCCTCTCATGCAAATAAGTAGGAAGCCTAAATGTTTTTGAGTTCTCAGCCAATGCTCTTGAAACGACCTGGTAACAAGCAAATGAATGGAGGTCTCAATTCAGCTGTGGTCTGAGTAGGTCGGAATAGCAAGACAATAGCAGCTCCTAACCATCTGTATGAACACGAAGTACTAATGAACTGAGAAAACTTGCTAACCTGATGAATCCACCAGTATACATAAGTGGAAATCCTAAACGCCTTAACACATCAAACTTTTCGATCCCATGGAGTAGCCCTATCAGACCACCCTGCAAAATTAACGGAGGTTACAAGACATGTCATGTTCAACTGGCCTAGTGCAAGAAATAGACAATTGGAATAAGCAGGAACAGCTCAGATGATCAAATCTACGTAGCTTATGTCAATACCTGAATAAGGTCTGCAAACTCGACATCGAGGTTGTCATACTTCTGGGCAATAGATATGACCAAACGGTTGTTGCTCATTGTTAGCATTTCCCTCGTGAGAAAAGACTCGCGCATCCTCGCTTGCAGAGCTGACATCTGTAGCGATTGTGCCAGCTGCTTGTACGACGGCTCATTCCCCAATTTCTCCTAATTCAGAATTGAGGCAGAGGAGCATAAGAAAAGCAAGCCTCTTTTCACTTTCAAAATGGTTTAGCGTCATCAAAAGGCCATCGTTGTCTCATGTCTCAATTATCCTTGCAAGTTGCAGCCAATAGAAAAAATCTCAACAGGTCCTTCAGAAAAGAGAGAAAATCTCGGTGTAAGTCATCAGGAGAATGAAAGAAAATTATCCTGGTGACAGCAACAACATTTTTTCAGCTGGGTTAGACATCTTTACGGGAGGTGCTAAAGAGCTTCTGCGTTGAGCTCGATATCGGGCCGCACCATCGCCTTGGAAACCGGCAAGGTGAAGCGCTTCGCGAACGTCTACGTGGTAATTCCATGGACGACACCCATGTCTCGCCACCGTCGCTGCCGCCAACTTCTCCGAGCCCATATGGAACTTCCTCCCATTGACTGTACAGGTCGCATCGGAGCTGGTTACGCATCACCAGATTCGATTCAGGCAACGCAAGACCGTAAAGGGGCGTTTGACTCCGCTAGGGGGGCCACCTGCAAGGGAATGCGGTAGCGGAGGTTGAGCTCCCGGCCGCCGCGTCGAACGCCGCCGCGTAGCCGCCCTCGTCCTCGCCGGTGGAGGCAAAGTTGAGCTGCGGGGTAGCGAGAACTGGGTCCGCCTGGTGGTGGAGCGGGAACCCGGCGGCGGCGGAGACGACGGACAGTGAGCGGAGGTGGTGCATGGGTGGAGGCGGATGTCGATGTGGGGAATCTAGGAGGCGAACGAGTTGGGAACCAAGCTGGAACTCTCACGAAGCCATAGGTGACGAACCAGATCCGACGGTTCTGAACAACCTGTGTGTAGATCGGACGGATGTCTTTTTTATGCCAACGTGGATAGCCTCACAAGGGCCGAACGCGCCCGCGTTTAGAGTATGTAGATTCAGTGTTTGTTTAACTTTTTTTCTAAAATTAGTAATTGTTGCTTTTCAAATGCCATAAAGTATGTTTTAGTTTCTAAAGAAAAACACACGAAAGAAAATCGAGATGATTGACCAATAGGCAACAGAATTTATTAAACCACAATATGATTTGCCAAATAACGTGCCTATTTTTTTCACAACTGCACTTTCACATATTCGCAACAACCTAAAATTGAAGTGTTGCAAAGGACAACACAGCAATCCTGATTACGATTCGATGAGTGCTCGGGTGAGCTGTCCTTTTTCTAATTTTCCAGATTACTACGTACATGAAAATTTTGAAAATTCATTACAAGTCTACACAAAACCACATAAAGCTTAATGGAGGAGACACCTTAAACAAATGGCAATCTAGAGACTGCATGGGACATGCGGCTAACAAAGACAGGAGAAGGTAAATGCTACACGTCCCAGTAGTGCTCGAACCACTGATCCCCATATATAGGTAGTCTCTGCATCAACAAAACATTAAGATATCTAGATATCTAGATATACATATCCATTTTTTTAAAAAAAATAGATATTCAAATTTACATTAAAAAAGACTTAAAATTAGATGATGTAGCAAGTAACCGAACCATCTAACAAGTACAATATACATTAATTTCAATCACTCCTATTTTTTGTTTTTGACTCAATCCTCTTCTTCGCATCATCATGGCTGATACAAGCGCGCAAAGGTGGTACATTTTATGGCTCGCTTGTAGTTAGTGCTTGAGGTTTGTGAGATCAACAATAAGCTGACTGCACAAGTTAATAGTAGGATCTAGCGGCAACACACATAATTATGTAGCAGGCCTACTTGTTTCCTGGTGCCTCCTATCCATATCGGGCCGCAGTAAGCAACAGATTGAACTCCCTCTGGTGCGAGCCTCCATTCCAGCTTAGCTAGTTGCTACAACTTACTATGGGATGTTGCATGGTGAATCTAGAGGTGAACCAGGGGGTCGAGATTATTCGAACCTTGTAAAACCTACACTCAGAAAATTTTGTAAAGGTTGGGGGCTAACTTGGGGAGTCATGAAGAAATAGAAATTAGAGAACATTAAGGCATATGACTTGGATAATTTCAGCCCTCAGGAATGGAGTTTAACGTACAAACTAGAAGAGGACTTAGTCTCAGGATATATCAATATGAAGAGATTTTGTGGCCAGAAATATGTTTGGATTGTGATCCGAATTTTTTGTTAGGCTGTATAAGGGACGTTTTTGGCCTACATTTCGAAACAGTCTATATTAGATTCGAGTTGTATGTGTCCACTTATATAAATATATCTTATAAGCTGCAAGAGAAGTAGAGACGCTCATTTGTAATCCCATATATTGTACACATTCTTGATATAGTGAATATTGATGATTGGCATCTGTGATTTTTTTTTTCAAAGATTTTTCACATAAAAATCGTATCTCATATTCTATCATGTCGTGCTTTATTCTTACAAGTGATACCAAAGTCGAATTGATACATGAGTGTCGGTGACATAGGAACTGGGGGTCCCTGAGTCCCGAAGCCAGGACAGCAAAGTGCCACGTGGTGCTCTCCCTCAGGGATTATCTCCCTGAGGTCCGAGAAGTCCAAGTTCCGGGAGAGGGTGCTTGGGGCTATGAACAGTGGTCCCCAAGTACTCGAGTTCCCTGAAGATCCCAAAAGACTAAAGTTCCGGGAGAGGACGCTCGGGGCTATAAACAGTGGTCCCTGAGCACCCAAGTTCCCCGAGGACCCGAGAAGTACAAGTTCTGGGAGAAGGCGCTCGGGGCCATGAACAATGGTCCCCGAGCACCTGAGTTCCCCGATGACCCGAGCATGCACAGTTCCAGGAGAGGGCGCTCGGAGCCATGAACAGTGGTCCCCGAGTACCTGAGTTCCCCGAGGACCAAGAAAAGGGTATATCCGAGAGAGAGTGCTCGGGGCTATGAACAGTAGTCCCCGAGCACTCACAGTTCCCCGAGAAGCCCCCTGCTGGTGGACCCCACAGGGGCTCAGCGGTGAGGTGTTAATTGGTGAGAGGCCCGATGCTGCATTTAAGAGGGCGCGTGGCCTGTCACTTCCAACCACTCCCCCCACGCCTGCTGTCAGTCCCTGCCACTACCTGGCAGGGAGGCGCGGGGATATTTAATGCGGCGGGTCCCATCGCGCGTCATCCGGCGCGCCTTGGGATAACGTCATAGGGCTCGAGGCATATCTCCTGCCGCTCTGCTGTGTTAGGCTCGCTCTGACCGGGCGGGCATGCGGGGCTGCTCGGTGGCTGCCCAACGGGCCCTCCCCGCTGCACCCGCTGAAAAGCGGGATGATGACGATAGGACCGGACGAGGGCGCGTTTTCAACCCTCCCCGTAACATCAAGCTGCAGCCCATGATGGTTGCTTTTCATTTATGATGCCTTCGAACTCGCGTCATCCTTTCTGGACACGCTACCCGCTCCGACGGGGTATAAAAGTGGGGCGGGCTCCCCGAACAAAAAACAACAAGTCTGGAAGGGCCAAGCTAGAAGAACTTCAACTGACGAAGAACAAGAAGCACGAAGCTCTAGACTTAGACAGACAAAATTCCTTGTAACACAACAGATTCTCAGAGAGGTATTCTCAGAGCATTTATAGCATACATACAGGAGTAGGGTATTACGCTCCGTGCGGCCTGAACCTGTCTAAAATCCCTTGAGCATTTATTTCCTCCTGCATCTGATCATTCAACCCACCTGCATCTCATTGACTCCCATTTATTTCACGTATGAGGTAGATTCAGAATCATCCCCCCAGCCGAATCTCAAAGGGGATCCCTTCGGATCCCCGCTTGTGGAGTTCATCCTCCGACAATAAGAGTATGAGAAAAGAAATTAGGGTTTTGCCGTCTATGTACGTCATGCTGTTGTTAGGGCCGGCGGCAGTTTGGATCGAAATTCCTCTCATCGCAGTTACTGGCAGGGTTCGAAAATGCGACGGTTATCGAACAATTATCGCGGTTACCGAGCTTACCGGTCCGCACCAATTTCATAATGTGAATGGTTTTTGAATTCGAATTAAAAAAATCAAAAAATCAAAAATCCTAAAAAACTAGAGACAATTCTAAGACCTTATGTGATTTTATTTTCAAAAATAATATTGATTGCATCATATTTTATAGGGAGTAAGTTTGAAAAAAAAAAAGAAAAAAGTTGAAACCTCATTTATTAACTCATGTTAAAGAAAAGCTTAACATGCAAATACATATTTTTTTATAGAGCGTATCTTAAGAGGATCTTTAAAATTAGTTTTAATTTATTTAGAGTTTTATTAATTTCTCCATGATTTTTATAAAGTTCACAAGCATAAAGTGAATATATTAAGAAACATCACTATAATTAACTTTATCATATCTAACATTATTTTTCTACATAAAGTATAGTCTAAGTAAACTAATAAAAGTAGTTTCACTAATTTTGGAGGTGTGATCGGTTAGTTATGAATTAATCTAGTTGCAACACATTTACATAATCCTGTATGTTACAATAACTATTTCATGAGTTCGTTTATTTTTAAAAGACATAAGATCATATAAGAAGACTAAAAAAATTGGTTTCATGATTGTTGGATTAGCAAATTAGCAAAGAGTTAACTATGTATTTAACTAGGTTTAGAAATTCATTTTCTCACAGAAAATATTTAACTTTTTTATAAGTATAAATATTTTTATCATGTAGATCATGTTATAAGGAAAAAATTTATTTTACTTGATTTAAAGCTCAGATGAATTAGTTATTGATTTTATAAGGTTAAGTTATTTTTTGGTTTTTTAACTTCACTGAAATTCTAAAAATACCTCTCGATAAATCTCGAAAACTGAATGATTACCAAAAAATACGATCAATACGGAAAAACTAATCGATAAATCGAGTTTCCATCTACAAAAGCTGCAGCACCTACACCGCTGCAGATTGAAATTGAAGTCGCGGAGTATCAAACCAGGAGATCGGAAATCGAGGAGAAGGCTTCGCTATTCGTTCTGCCTCTGCAGTCACGTGAAGGAGAAAGTTGGTTGTCTTTGCTACGCGCACCCAAGAAATTGTACCAGAAAATCCTATTTAGCTACATTGCTACACGCACACACAAGGTTTACCAGGATTTCAGCACTTCTGGCTGATATTGCTTGGCACGCACGATCACGGTTTCTATAAAATATGATATTTTGCTATTAGACCGAGATATAAGATTTTCTCTATAATAAGTTAAGATGTGAGCTATTTTTTCATACTAATTTGGATGATGCTTTTGATAATTTTAGAAATAAAGATAAAAAATCTTAGTCTAATAAAGAAAAGACAAATAATCGTAAGGCTTTGTCACAAAGATGAAGTTATTCACGCATAAATTACAAGATGATGGTTTTGTATTGAATCTTTTTTTTGTCTTTAAAGAGATTGTTGTTGACTTACAATCCATAGAGGTAAAATATGATGATGAGGACTTGAGTCTTATTCTTTTGTACTCATTGTCTAGTTCTTTTACAAACTTTAGAGGTACCATATTATACAACTATGATACTCTAATATTGAAAGAAGTTTATGATGCCTTACATGCAAAGGAAAAGATGAAATAAATGGTGTTTATTAATGGCTCGACTTCCAATAGAAAATATTTAATTATGCGTGGTAGAATAAAGGAAAAGAATTCGCATAATAGCAAAAGAGGTAAAAGTTTGAACGGTTGCAATGATTGTTGGAAGTCCAGATGTAAAGAAAAATTCTGCATGTATTGTAAGAAAGATAATCATAATATATCTGAATGTTACAAGTTGAAGAATAAAGAAAAAGAGAAAGGTAAATCTAATAAAAAAGGTAAAGCTTTTGTTGCTGCTTTCGATAATAGTTCTAATCAAGAGACTCTCATTGCTTTTGCTGGATGTGCAAGTAGTAATGATGAATGTATTATTGACTCTGCTACGTCTTTCCATATATGCATATATAGAGATTGGTTCACTACTTATAATTTTGTTCAAGATGCTGGTTCTGTTAGGATTGGTGATGATAACCAACGCCTAATTATTGGAATTGGATCAATTATGATAAAGACGCATGATGGCATCATTAGAATCTTGACAGATGTGAGGCACGTTTCAGGTATAGAAAGGAACCTCATTCCTTTGAGTAATCTTGGTAATAAAGGGTATGATTGGTCAGGTGGAGCTGATATTTTGAAGGTGAAAAAAGGTTCCCTTATTGTAATGAAAGGTGATTTGAAGTCTATAATTTATATCATCTCTAAGGCACTATAATCACATGTGATGCCGCTATAAGTTCACATTCATTATTAGATTCTGATACTACCAATCTTTGGCATATGCGTCTTGGGCATATGAGTGAATTTGGTTTGGCAGAATTGAGCAAGAGAGGTCTTCTTGATGGACATAGCATCGGCATGCTAAATTTTTGTGAGCATTGTATTTTTAGCAAACATAAGAGGGTGTAATTCAACATTTCGGTTCATAAAACATAATGTATTCTTGATTATGTGCATTCTGATTTATAGGGACCATCTCATATGCCTTCACTAGGTGGTTCTTGTTATATGTTAACTATTATTGATGATTACTCGAGGAGAGTTTGTCTTTATTTTTGGAAGCATAAATTAGAAGCATTTAAAGAGTGGAATGTTATGGTTGAAAGGCAATCAGGAAAGAAGGTAAATAAATTTTGCACTGATAATGTGATGAAATTCTGTTATGATGAATTTGATTAATTTTGTAAGTCTGAATGCATTGTGAGGCACTACATTGTTTCTAGTACTCCACAACAAAGTGGTGTAATTGAACGTATGAATAAAACTATCATCTCGAGGGCCCGTTGCATGTTATCTAATGCAGGTATGTGTCGAGGGTTAATCCCTGACAGTGATTCCAGAGTATGTTGGACGGTGGGTGAGTGAACAGCGTCTCGGGAACACAAGGAGTTGATGAGCCGACATTCGGTGAAGCACAGGATGAATGGCGTGTGTAACGAACTCTGAGACGCGAGGAATTATATAGGTTTGGGTCTCCCTGAGGATAATAACCCTACGTCCTGTGTATTGTGTTTATAGAGGATCTAAATGGGTTACAAAGGGTGTTCTAGCCGGTTGCCAGCCTTCTTCTCTTACCTTACAAATGGGGTCCTCATCTCTTTATATAGGAGGGAGGAGGAGAACTTACACGTGGGTCCAAACAGAGGACTCATGCTCATCCTAATATCTAACCCAAGCCATCATCACAGAGGACAAAGCGTGCCCACTTACCCTGAGGGTTTGATACATTCCCTCGTCGTGCAATGTAGATCATCGACTGTCACGCCGTCTCGTCCGGGTGCTCTACCTGACGCTTATGTGTGGAGCTATCAACTTGCCTGACCGACCTGCTGACACCGTCCCATCTATTGCGCGGTGCTGTGCTGGTTTGCACTGCCCCACTCCGTAGCATTTAATGCCACGGGACAGGATATTGTCCTCCTACACCGTCCGTGACTTTGTTCGTAGGGAAGGCACCTGGGGAAGGAAAAATACTTGAGTAGGTATCAGTAAATATGATTGGATAGTTTGTATCATATTCGACCCCGTGACCAGTGGGGCTGGTTGCAGGTTGAGGCAAGATCCCAATGAGGCTGGTCGCGTAAGCCTCGTACTGATCACGGGACTTCCTACCCTAGCCATGTGATTGACTGATTTTTAGGAAATACGTATCCCTGGTTCTTATATTCCTTGGGGGATCCCTCTGCCAAGGTACCCCTATACTCCATACACCGACAATAGCCCCCAAGCTTCCCCGTGATCGTGGTCTGTCCTGATCGTACCATTTGGGCCCCTGGCAAACGTAATCTGCCCGGGGAGCGGTCATTTTGACGTCGTCAGTCTTTCGAGCTTAAGTCTGAGTTTTTGTGTTGGGGGGGGGGGGAGCTTTTAAGCATCCATGAGAGAGAGACATTGATTGCTGCTGGCCCTGAAGGACTCTTGGTTCCTTTGGTGTGCCCCTCAATTTTTGAGCGGCTTGATCACCGCGCCTGTTGGGGTGCTGTAGGGACCTTTTAAAAAGGGGAGTGTTTGACGATCTTCTGAACTGCCCTCTCATCTTTCTTCCTGTTTCACTCTGCTTAGTAGTGTTGGCAAGCCCTGGGGTCATGGCATGCTCCTTTCCTTCCTCGCCGGAGAGCTTGATGACTCCGAAAGGCTTGGTGAGGGCCGAGTCACCTACGACGCCGGTCCCACTCGCCGTGGTGCCTCCAGAGTTAATCGACTTTGCGGGTATGCCTGCAAGGTCAATGCCGGTGTTTGCCAAGTTGGAGCCAGCGACCATTATACTTTCGCTCTTTCATCGTGGACTGTCTCTTGCTGGTTCATTTCGGTCTCCAGCCCAGGCAGATCCCCTGAGGTCATCGAAGTCTTCGATGACGAGGGGGAGATCGATTGGGACCTTTTGGAGGAAGAGGTCAACGAAGAGGAGAACTTGGAGACAAAGTGGAAGGAGGGTCTGCTAGGGGCGTCAGTGCCGATCAATAGCTCTAGCAGGGTCTTTGCGTCGGCAACCTTCCCTAGTCCTTAAGCCGGCCGTCGCTCGATCCCTACAGTGGTAAGCTGTCGCTCCTGGGATGAGTACAAGAGGTTTTATGACTATTTCAAGGGTAAATAGGGATCCCCGTGTTTTTGAGTTTCTGAAGGTGATGGATCCCCCCCTAGTGCGTGAGTTCGACGGATCCTTTCCGTTAACTTTGTACTGATTTTTATGAATAAGAAAAAAGCATGGGGGTCGAACGCATGTTCTTGTTGTATTCCTCACGCTTTTTGGGCTCTTGGTGCATAGAACAAGCCACAACTTAGCAAGTCCATTGGGGGCGGGCCATGCCTAGCCCTGGCAAGGACTTGTGGCCTTACGGTCTTTGTCTCCGACTGCCTGGTTGTTCGGCATCTTAGGCGCCAACCCCCATAGTGGTCACTGGGCGTGGTCGTGTGCTGTGGTCGGAGAACCCATATGTCGGGGAGTTCGTGGCTGGTCATGAGGTCATGCAAAACAAAGAGTCTGGTTTTTGTTTCTTGAAATTTAAGAACTTACAAGTTGTATTCCACACTCGTCCATAAGGTCCTGCAAAATAGACAAATAGACTCGTCTTCGAGTGACCTCACACATAGAACTTGCGCAACAGGGCGATGTTTTAGGAGTTGTGTAATTCACAGCCATCCTCCAAGGCTAGTCTGACCGCACCAAGCCAGGTAATGGCGACCACTTTGTAGGGTCCCTCCCATTTAGGGGAGAGATTATTTCAGCCTGCCATATTCTGGATTTGCCTAAGGACGAGGTCGCCTACGACCATCGTTCGTTTTTGCACCTTTTGGTCATGGTAGTGTCTGAGGCTCTGCTGATAACGGGCAGCTCAAATTAGAACGTGATCGTAGAACTCTTTGATTAGGTTTATGTCATCCTCCCATCATGCCACATGGTCGTTGTCCGAGTAGTTGCTGACTCAGGGCGACTGAAGGGTGATTTCGGAGGGGAGCATTGCTTCGGTGCCAAAAACCAGGAAGAAAGGGGTTTCGGCCGTGACTTGGCTAGGGGTCGCTCGTAGCAACCAGAGTACTGTGTGGAGTTCATTCACCCAGCGTCCCGAATAGCTTTTAAGCTGGTCAAAGACCCGAGTTTTGATCCCTTGTAGTATCATTTCATTCGCCCTTTCGACATGTTTGTTGCTTTGTGGATGAGCCATAGATGCGTAGCAAACCTTGGTCCCGATCTCTTCACAGTAATCTCAGAAAGCACTACTGGGAAATTGAGTTCGGTTGTTCGTGATTATGCAGTTTGAACTACCAAACCACACTACTAGCCCTTGTATGAACTTAATCGCTGTTGTGGTAGTGATCTTCCTAACGGGCTCGACCTCGATCCACTTAGTGAATTTTTCGATAACGACGAACAGGAATTCAAAACTGCTTGGGGCCTTTAGGAATGGTCCCACGATATCGAGCCCCCAGACGGTGAAAGGCCAAGAGAGTGGTATGGTTTGTAGTGTTTGGGTCGGTAGGTTGGTATTTCGGCCCTGTTACTAACACGACTCGCACTGTTTCACCAACTTGCAGGCATACTGGAGGGTAGTGGTTCAATAGAATCCTTGCCAGAATGCTTTTCCATCCAGGGTGCGGTATGAAGCATGGCTGCCACATATGCCTCCATGGATATCAGAGAGCACTGTTCTCCCCTCTTCCTGTGTGATGCATTTCAATAAAAGGTCATTGCTCCCTCGACGGTAGAGGTGTCCCTCTACCAGGGAGTATCTGTGGGCTTACCGTGAGACCTTTTCTGCTGACACATCATCATCATGGACTGCTCAATTCTGAAGGTAGTTCAAGATCTGATCCATCTAGGTCGTACACGAATCGAGCAGGGTGACCACATGGCCACCCGAGGCCGATGGCATCGAAAGAGGCGTTGCCTCAAGAGGTGTTGCCTTGGGTGCTCCATTTCAGAGCGGAGCATCCCCTTCACTCTGGCCTGTGGCCGCAGTGGATGGTCGTTAGAGTCTTCCTTCAAAGATTTCGACTAGGACAGGTTCTTAAGAAGAGCTAGATAGGCCAGCTCATTAGCTAGGAAGTTGTCCTTGTGAGGGACGTGTTTGACCTCAAAACTGACGAAGCGTTGCTCTAGTCTTCTCACTTCGGTAAGGTATGCTACCATTGTCGAGTCAGAGCATTGAAACTCCTTTTGCACCTGGTTCACGACTAGTAGCGAGTCCCCTATCGCTAGTAGTCGTGTAATCCTAAGTGTGGAGGCTGCTCGCATTTCAGACAAGAGGCCCTTATACTCAACAGTGTTATTAGTGGTTGGAAAATCTAATTGAACTACGTACCTGAGGATGTCACCGGTGGGCGAGGTCAGAACAACTTTAGCCCCGACTTCCTTTAGTGTGAATGATCCGTCGAAGTGCATGGTCCAGTGCTCGCCTGCCTCTGGTCGCTCTACCTGCTTCGGCTCGAAGGACGACTACTTGGCCACAAAGTCAGCCAGCGCATGCGACTTGATAGAGGTTTGGGGGATGAACCGGAGATCAAATCCCCTGAGCTCTACTGCCCACTTTGCTGTTCTTCCCATCACATCTTTATTATGGAGAGTTTCTCTAATTGGGAATGAGAAAATCACCTTAACTCTGTGAGCCTGAAAGTAGTGCCTGAGCTTACGAGAGGAGATTATGATGGCATATAGCAGTTTTTGAGCCTGTGGGTATCAAGCCTTTGCATCGTGCAGGACCTCACTTACATAATCTATTGGTCACTGGAGGCCTTCCCGCTCGATGACTAGTACTATGCTAATGACCTGTGGCGTTGAGGAAATATAGAGCAAAAGCTCCTCATCGGGTCAAGGTGTGGTTAGTACGGGAGGGGAGGAGAGGTATCTTTTGAGTTCTTCAAAAGCCGCCTTTGCCTTTGGCGTCCACTAAAAGTGGTCATTTTTCTTCAGGAGTTTGAAGAGTGGCCGTCCCTTCTCCCCTAGCCTCGAGATGAACCTACTCAAAGCAGCAATGCATCCTGTTAGCTTCTGAACCTCTTTTAACTTGGTCGGTGATCTCATTTTGTTGATGGCCTTGATCTTCTCAGGGTTCTCTTCTATTCCTCGATGAGATATTAGGAATCGGAGCAACTTACCTGATGGTACCCCAAATGTACATTTCTCTGAGTTTAGATTCATGCGGTACTTCTAGAGGTTGTCGAAAGTCCCTTGAAGGTCTGCAACCAGGTCTGCCCCGGTCCTACTTTTGAAGACCACATCATCCACATATTCCTCGAAGTTTCTTTCGAGTTGTGGTTGGAAAATGAGTTGAATACATCGCTAGTACGTGGCACCGAAGTCGACGCACATTCTCCACTTACCATTGTGATTTCGGACAATGAGTAGGTTAGCAAGCCACTCTGGATACAACACCTCTCGGATGAAGCCTACTTCCAAGAGCTTGTCGATCTCCTGACAAAGTGCTTCCTTGCCATCGGCTGCGAACCGACGAGCCTTATGCCTTACTGGTCACGTGTCTAGTCGCATAGACAACTTGTGCTCAATCACATCCCTGGGGACTTCGAGCATATCAGATGGACTCCATGAGAAAACGTCAGCGTTTGCCCGAAGGAAGGCGATGAGCGCGAGTTCCTATTTGGTGTCCAACGCGGCCCCAATCTGGACCGTTTGGACGGATTGGTGTCATCCAGGCTTACCGCCTTGAGCTAATTATCTGGGCTAGCTACTACATGAACCTTCACTGGTCGCTCGCTGGGTTCGGTAGTTACGGGTTGCGACCTGGGAGTTAGTTCGACCATGTCGATGCTCCTCTTGTCGCAGTGCAGGGTTGTTTTTGTGTTGCCCACAACGGTGATGGCCCCTGCTGGTCTATGGAGTTTTATCACTTGATACACGTAGTGGGAAATGTCCATGAACTGGGCCATCGCTGGTCACCCGAGGACCGCGTTGTACACAGTCCCAAAGTCAGCCACATCGAACAGGACCCTTTCAGTCCTGAAGTTATTTGGGGAGCCTAAAGTGACGGGCAGCTCGATTTGCCCTAGCAGTTTAGCCGAGGAGCTCGAGGTGATTCTGAAGAAAAGTGTAGATGGCTTCAACGAGCTCCTTGGAATCTGTAGGGGCTCGAGCGAGTCGGTGAAGAGGAGGTTGATAGAGCTCCTGCCGTCGACTAGTACGCGGCCTAGCCAAATGTTCTACACCGTGGGCTCGACCACGATGGGGTAGCGACCAGGGCGTCTAACGCACATGGGGTGGTCGACCTGCTGAATGCGAGCGGGACCTTCGACCACCTTAGGCGTGGGCTCGGGTCTGATGAGGTCGCCCATACCCCCCGGACCACTGACTTATATTCCCTGTTAGAGGAATATTACGCAACACCTCTGAGAATGTGGTGGAGCATGCGATCGGCTTGCTGGTAGCCCAGTGCCAACTGGTCAGGAGGAGCCCTGTCCTTATCGTCATTGTCACTCTTGTGCTTGCGCTCCCTGAGCTCCTGGTCGATGATGCTTTGCATGACCTTGCACCCGGTCAGGTTGTGGGCGTTTGTTCGATGGGTCGGGTAGTAGCCCTAACCCTTTTCCCCTTCTTTCTTTTCGAAGCGACGGCGCGTGGGGCCGGTCTGCTCAGGGGGTCCGACCTTGCACTTGCTTTTCTTGTCCTTCCCGTCGATCCCTTTTGAAGAGGCGGATCGGTTAGAGGCAGGACGTGGCCTGGCATCGATTTGCCGCTCTCGGGCCTCGGCGGCCTGCGCACACTTGTCTGCGAGCTCAAATAGCTTAGTGGTGCTTTGGATTACTTGGGTCGCCAGCTTCTCGACCCTTTCTAGTCTTTGACCCCCCGTTTGAACACTATGATCATGAGTTCTCCCGTGATCCTTGGGATGGTGTTCTGGCGCTCAGTGAAACACCGGATGAAGTCTCGCAGCAACTCTCCTTATTATTTACTGACTTGATATAGGTCATCCTCGACCCCTGGTCAGGCATAGGTCCCCTGAAAGTTGGAGATGAACTGGTTGCACAAGTCTTCCCAAGAGCGAATCGACCCATGGGGGAGGTTCATCAGCCAAAACTGAGCTGAACCGATGAAGGCGATAAGGAAGTAGTTGGCCATGACCTTCCCATGGCCTCCCGCGGCCTGCACCATGGTGGTGTAGATCTGCAGGAACTTTTCAGGTTAGTCGAGCCATCGTACTTCTTGGCTAGGACTGGTTGGACTTTTTTTGGCCAGCGTACCTCTCGTAACTGGGCGGATAGGGTGTTATACCATGTCCCATAGCGGAGGGAGGGGCACTCGTTGTTGGGCGGTGGCCCGTGTTCGGGGGGAGAGACGGTAGCCTTGGGGTCGTGGCGATGGGGTGGAGACGTCTGATGCCTCCCTGCTAGGGAAAGGCATGTGGTATGCCTGCTTACCCCTTCCCTACTCCCACCGAGCCCTATCCTCCTATTCTCTAGTGGCCACCTGGCTACAGATCACGCCACAGAGGTCATGTTGGTGTAAGGAGTCGTGCAAGTCAGAGGGTTGGCTATCCCGACAAGGCGGTGGTCCTTGAGTACTCCTAGGGATTTATTCCACCGCAGGCCTTGTCTTGACCCTGGGCAACCATGACCCTCACTGGCCCTTGAGGTGGGTGTGGTGCAAGTTGACGCGGTCTGGCGTCAGGCGGTCTCGGTCAGGAGGGCAAGATCACGGAGCCATGGAGCTACCAGCGAGCCCTCCGGTACATGTACTGGTGGGTGGTTGAGGAGCACTCGCAGGGTCTGTAGCTTTTGCACCGGTATCATGGTCTTGTAGTCAAGACGTTGGGCCTAGAGCAGCGATAGGTCACAAGGAGGGGAGCCCCGGGCGTCTAGACGACATGATGGTCTAGGAGACGATGCCACCGTAGACCATGCTCTATGCAGGGGCTTCTCAGGATAGTGTTGGGGATGCGAGGGCTGTCCTGAGGCGCATGTCTGTCCGGCGCTAGGCTGGTTTCCGTCTGGATGTATAGCCAGGGGTTCGCCACCGGCGTTTGGGATAAAAGGACCTCCAGTGTCCCCTGCTGTATGTTCTGCCATGCATTCCTCGCGTCGGGTCTCAAAGCCCTTGGATTCTGGCTTGTTGTCCCATGCCTGGAGCACATTAGGTTCATCTGAATGGTACCCCATGATGAATTCCTCGTGGTGGCCGGGGTCCTCAGAACGGGACTCTATGGTTGCTGTGGATTCGGTAATGGGTGGCCTGATTGATTTTCTTTGAACTTGTCAAAATGACGAAACGCACCCCCTACCTAGCCCAAATATCGAGGGTTAATACCTGATAGTGATTCCTGAGTATGTTGGATGGTGGGTGTGATTCCAGAGTATGTTGGAAGGTGGGTGCGTGAACGGCGTCTCAGGAACACATGGAGTTGATGAGCCAGCGTTTAGTGAAGCATAGGATGAATGGCATGTGTAACGAACTTTGAGACGCGAGGAGTTATACAGGTTCGAGCCTCCCGGAGGATAATAACCCTACGTCATGTGTGTTGTTATTATGGAGGATCTGAATGGGTTACATATGGTGTTCTAGCCGGTTGCCACCCTTCTTCTCTTGCCTTAGAAACGGGGACCTCATCCCTTTATATAGGAGGGAGGAGGAGAACATACACGTGGGTCTAAACAGAGGAATCCTGCTCATCCTAATATCTAACCCAAGCCATCATCACAGAGGACAAAGCGTGCCCACTTGCCCTGAGGGTTTGATACATTCCCTCGTTGTGCACCGTAGATCATTGATTGTCACACCGTCTCATCCGGGTGCTCTGCTTGCCGCTTATTTGTGGAGCTATCAAATTGCCTGATCGGTCTGCTTACACCATCCCATGTGGCGCCGTGCTGGTCTGCACCTCCCCACCCCATAGCATTTAATGCCATGGGACGGGACACTGCCCTCCTACACCGTCCATGACTTTGTTGGCATGGGAAGGTGCTTGGGGAAGGAAAAACACTTGAGTAGATATCAATAAATATGATTGGACAGTTTGTGTCAGGTCCGGCCCCACGACCAGTGGGTCTGGTCATGGGTTGAGGCAAGGTCCCAATGAGGCTGGTTGCGTAAGCCTCGTACTGGTCGCGGGACTTCCTATCCTAGCCGTGCAACCGCCTAGTTTTTAAGAAATACGTATCCCTGGTTCTTATGTTCCTTAGGGGATCCCTCTGCCAGGGTACCCCTATACTCCATACACTGATAGTATGCATAGGCGTTTTTAGGCTAAAGCCATTTCCACCATTTGCTATCTTATTAATTGATCACCTAACATTGTCATTGATAAGAAAACTTTAATTGAGGTATGGTCTGGTTCTCTAGCTGATTATTCAGAATTGAGAGTTTTCAGTTGTCCTGTTTATGCTCATGTTGATAATGGTAAATTGGAGCTAGAGTTATTAAGTGCATCTTTCTTGGTTATAAATATGGTGTTAAAGGTTATAAATTGTGGAATCCTGCAACACAAAATGTGGTGATTAGCAGGAATGTTGTCTTTAATGAATCCGCTATGTTGCCTAATGCTCACGTTCAGAGTCAGTAGAGTTTTAGCGTGCAGGTGGAGTATTTTATTAATGCAGAAAGTACACCAGATGCTGCTATCCAAGATACACCTATTGTTGAAAATTTATTTATTGATCATAATTCATCTAGTGTCACACCTTCTTCTCCCATTGTGCACCCTACACAATATTATATTGCAGTTGACAGGCCTAGATGGAAAAATAATCCATCCAAGAGGTTAATTTAGGAGTGTAATATGGTTGCTTAAGCTTTGAGTTATGCAGAAGAAGTTGAAGGTCATGCATAACCTTCTAATTATAATGAGGCTAATACTTCTATTGATTGCAACAATTGGATGACTGCAATGCATGATGAGATGGAGTCACTTAAAAAGAATGGTACTTGAGATTTAGTCAAATTACCAAAGAAGAAGAAGCATGTTCGTTACAAGTCAATTTTCAAAAGAAAGGAGGATATTTATTCTAATGAAGTAGCAAGGTATAAAATGAGAAGAACCATCCAAGTAACATTCTAATTAATCATCAGGACGATCCTTTGCTTAATCACGACCACGATGATTAATCGAAATACCATCCCGATAGTTCTGGCACATGTTTTGTGCCCAAGATTGAAACACATACATTTTCAACATATAACATCACAACAAATCTTAAGAAAGAATGAGTAATTAAATTATATTACAAGTTCTTAAACATTTAACCATTTACAACGATTTACATCAAAAGGGAGCTAGGAGGATAAAGAACAAATTACCTCCTAACCAAATTAGAAATTACACAGCGGAAGATTAACACCTATCAACACCCAAAAGCTAGGTGAAGCTTAATGCACTTAGGATCCACCCAAAAGCATGTCACACGAGTAGTTTGCACTACTCATTCCCGCTACCTACATCGGTGGGTGTAAAGTAGTCAAACATGAGCTCCTCCTCACCGGTAGAACTTGAAAGAGTAGCATGAGTACGAAGGTACTTTAAAGACTTAATCTATAATGGGTACAAGTAATAACCTGACTTCAAGGATTATACATTTAAGTCAGTAGCAAGGAGTAGGCCATAAGGTTAAGTAAACTCCTATGCATAAGCAACCTTACCACTTATGTGTGAGCACCTATACTTGACAAAAAAAAATCTTCTTATCCTGAACCAACTACTTGCACATAAATGTAAATGGAACCATCTCATGTAATTAACAATCCTCAATAACCAAACTCAACATAATATACCATATCCCTAAATTTGGAAACTCTACGACCGATGCAAATGAACAGAAGTATGTTCATGACTGAGGGGGCGACAATTCGAATTATTTTTACACTCTACAGGGGGTACTACTTTACCTATACGACTTGAGGACAATACAACTCACATATCCACACAAGCCCACATAAGGGGGTACTCGTGTCAACCTGTCCCAATAAACCCTAACCGTTTGATCATACGCCAATAGGTGTGGGGGTTATCCAGAACTACTCCTGGAGCAAACTGGATACCCCTACAAGCCTATTATGCCTATGGCACCATCAACTCACATGCCAAAAGGCCATAGTTATAAAGATATTCAGCTTATCATTTGCATATGCGACATGTAGTAAGTACAAAAAGTGCTAAAGCCAACTGCATGGACGAACGGTGCTTAAACGATGCAAGCGGTCTATGACATCTAGTCTCCTCTCTCGAACTAAACCGAGGAACTCCTTCGGTGCAGATGATAACCCCTAGCACCGCCCACATCTCATCTCATTCTCACATATCATACAACTTCCATCATTGTCATTGTGTTGGTAAACAATAAGTAAGCCCTAAGCTCGCTAACCATTGCTCATCTTCTACTGAGGACCTATGCATTGCTAAGCATTTTAAATAATTTATAAGTTAGACATTAACCATGTGATCAAGGCTACAAGGATATGGGTAATCAACAACTCAAGTTAGAGGTAATGCAAATCAATATAGGTTCAACCAATACAAGTTTGACATCAACTTTCTAAAAATGTAAATGTACATAAGCGATAACTTATTAATTTAGACTCCATTCAATTCAAACAAAGGTGCAATATGCTTAGATGCTTGCCATGCTGCTCCAGCGGTTGCTTGATACATTCGGTGCAACACTCACAAAACTCCAGTAGATTGGCGTCGTCTTCACTCTCTTGGATTGCCGGTGTGGCACTCTCTAAATGAAATAAGAATGCATTGCACAAAGAAATAAACGATCGAAACATGTGCAAATGATGCATGCTTGAATAATAATAGAGCGTCGTGTTTCAGAAATATTTGCAAAATACCACCAAATGATTAGGGTTCCAAAGTTTGAAACCCTGGATAAGATAATCTAAGTGCACAAAGCATGGAACTCGCTGGCGATTAGAACGGGGTATAATGATAGTCGAACCATGGAAGGGGTGGTGGTCAAACTGGTAGGTTTCTAAGTGGCCAGGCGGTCAAACTACGGGCAGACAGAGAGGTTTGGTGTCTGGCGGTCAGATCGGCCATATGTTGGTGTGTCAACTGATTGTGGAGTTCAACCGGACATTCTAGACTACAACTGGTAGTCAGATTGGCCAAGTGGCGATCAGACCGCTGGGAAGGGGCAGTGCCACATCAGCGAGGCCACCGGCGAAGGCTCCGGTGATGCCTTGAAACACGAGGGGTGCTGAAACACTCCATGAGACCTGGGGAGAGTTTTCTTGGTTGGCTTGGACGACATACACAGACCAAACTTTAGAAACCATATGGATGAGATCTAGACTAGGGTTTTGGCTCGGGTTCATCCTGGTTTAACAACAAAAGGGGATTGGCTCGAGCTCAAGAACAACGAGAAAAAGTTATGGGAAGGCTCACCTTGGTCCGGGGAACTTCCTATTGGATTGGTTTGATCCGGAGGGGCTCCGATTTGCAGATCAGCTTCAGGATGCTCCAATCGGCCAAAAAGGTAGACAAAGATGCGAGAGGCCTCTCCGGTGAGAAGATGACAAGGATGAACTTGTGGAAGCCTGTGGGGAGCTCGGGGAAGCCATCTCTGCCGATCTTCAGACGTGTGGTGGTTGAGGTGGAGCTCTCTTCGCTCCTCCGGCTCTGGGCTTGCTCCGGTGAAGGGGAAGCTTGGGAACGAGCTCAAGAACGTCGTGGGGGACTCATGGATAATCTCCTCCTTCAATCTCCGACCTCCATTAAGCTCGGGTAGAGGATATCCTCTCACTCCTCCTCTCTCTCTCTCTCCCATCTTTCTCCTTTCTCTATCTCCCTTATCTCTCACTCGGATGGGGAAGAACGACCGAGTGAGTGGTTGAGGGGATAATAGTTTTGTCGATGGATTAAGTGATGGTTCTGGATAGTGGTGGTCAGACCACAAGCTCAGGCGGTCAGACCTCCCTGGGACAGAGGCCAAAATGGCTATACTTGCCTCTGGCGGTCAGACTGACAGTGGCACGGTTGGATCACCAGGGGGTCTTTTCCTAATTCCTTCTTAAAGGGTTTTGGATTGGTTAGGAAGACCCAACATATATGGTGGAATGTCTATAAGTTAAAGACATACATTTTTGAAATGTTTTAAACATTTAAAACAGGATTTTAAAGTGCCATGATGCTTATGCATGCTTAATTATGAAATTAGCATTTTGGGATGGGACAAACCTCCCCCTTCGTCCCGAGATTTGGCAAACTAAGGGAGAAAGTGACGATGGTGGAACAAGAAAGATTTTTTCCATAAATGGAAATGAATTTCGTCGAAATCCATCAACGGAATGGAAAGACAACTATTGGCCTTCCACAAGAGCTGGCGGTCAGACCACAACTAGGCCCGGTCAGACCACGGCTCGATTAGACCAGAAAATGGCAGTTGGACCGAAATCTATACAGAGAGTTTTGGGCTCTAAATGCCTCTGGTGGTCAGACCTATAGACCCACAGCGGTTAGACTGCCAGGAGTATGTTCTCTCAGTTTGAAAGGTTTCTAAGTGCAATCCTTTGGGGACAACTTTCCAATCAATATGGTGATGATGATGATATTTACAAGTTCTAAAAAAGTTCTCAATGATATTTACAAAACTACAATGATATTTATGAGTTCTCAAAAAGTTTGGGGTATTCGGAGATTTTATTCTCACACTCCCAAGTTGCTTCATCCTCGGTGTGGTTGCTCCATTGGACTTTAATGAATTTAATAGAGTGCCATCGAGTCTTGCGTTCCATTTCATCCAAGATTCGAATTGGTCGCTCGCAATATGAGAGATCCAGTTGCAATTCTTGATTTGCAAATTGAATGACTTCGGTTAGAACTCGAAGACATTTCTTTAGTTGCAAGACATGAAACACATTGTGGATAGCGGAGAGGGACGGAGTTAAGTCTAATTGATAGGCCACCTTTCCACGTCGACCAATGATTTGGAAAGGCCCTACATAGTGAGGCGCTAACTTCCCTCGGACTTGAAAGCGTGGAACCTATTTGAGAGGCGATACCTTGAGATATACAAAGTTCCTTATCAAACACAAGTTCTCATCGGCGATGGTCTACATAGCTCTTTTGTTGGGACTGAGCCATGAGAAGGCACTTGCGAATAGCCTGAACAAGCTCTTCTGCCTTTTTGACCAAATCTGGGCCTAGAAAAACCTTTCACCAAATTCAGGCCAATTCAATAGCATTCGGCATCTTCGGCCATAGAGAGCTTCAAACGACGACATTTCAATGCTCGACTGATAACTGTTGTTGTAGGAGAACTCGGTGAATGGTAAGTAAATTTTCCACATCTTCCCATTTGTGAGAGCACAAGCTCGCAATATATCTTCTAGAATCTGATTCATCCTCTTGGTTTGACCATTGGTTTGAGGGAGGTAGGTGATACTATAGAAGAGCACGGTTCCCATAGCTTCATGAAGGCTCATCCAAAAATGTGAGGTAAACTGAGTGCCTCGATCGGAGATGATCTTCTTCGAAATTCCATGAAGGAAAATAATTCTAGTAAGGTATAACTCTGCATATTACTTGACCAAATACGTGGTCTTGACAGAAAAGAAATGAGTGGACTTTGTCAACCGGTCCACAATGACCCAGATTGAGTCATATCCATGAGAGGCCTTTGGCAATCCAGTAGTGAAGTCCATTCCGATCTCCTCCCACTTCCAGGAGGGAATAGGCAATGGTTTGAGCGTACTAATCGACCTAAGATGCTTAGCCTTTACTCTTCAGCAGACATCACACTCGGCAATATATCGAGTGATTTCTCACTTCATGCGAGTCCACCAGAATATTGGCTTAAGGTCTTGGTACATCTTGGTACTTCCCGGATGAATGGACAACAATGAATTATGAGCTTCATCTAGAAATTTCTTCCACAGTGTATCAACCTTCAGAACCACTAGCCTCTTCTTAAATCATAAGACATCCTGATCATCCTTAGAAAAACATATGGCCTCGCCTCCCTTCATTTTCTCTTGGATTCGGGTCATGCCCTTGTCGTTCCTTTGAGCTTTTTTTATTTGATCTAGGAGGGTGGATTTGATCTCCAAGTTTGCAAGAAATCCCTCTGGGACCATTTCGAGTCCAAGTCTTTAAAAATCATCACAAAGTGTGGCATTTTCAGGTTTGACCATAAGGCAATTGCATCGGGCCTTTCAACTCAGTGCATCGGCGACCACATTCGACTTGCCAGGATGATAATGGACTTCTAGCTCATAGTCTTTGATTAACTTGAGCCATCTTCTCTGTCTCATATTCAGATCGACTTGAGTGAAAATGTATTTGAGACTTTTGTGATCTGTATAGATCCGACATAGATTTTCTAGCAGATAGTGGCGTCAAATCTTCAGAGCGTGCACAACTACCGCAAACTCTAAGTCATGAGTTGGGTAGTTTTCCTCATGGCACTTCAACTGCCATGAGGCATAAGCAACAACCTGACCTTCTTACATGAGGACACATCTGAAGCCTATGAAGGAAGCATCGCAATAGACGTCAAAACCCTTGTCCACTTCGGGTTGAGCAAGAATGGGAGAGGTTGTGAGCAGTTTCTTCAAAGTTTGGAAAACTGGCTAACACTCACTTGATCACTCGAATACACTTACTTGCTTCAATAGCTTAGTCATTGACTTAGCAATCTTGGAGAAGTTCTCGATGAATCAGTGGTAATAACCCATGAGTCTGAGAAAACTCTGAATATTGGTGACATTCTTGGGTTGAACCCAATTGAGGACTTCTTATACTTTGCTCGGATCAACGACAACACCATTCTCAGACAAAATATGCCCCAAAAAAGTGATTTCTTTGAGCTAGAACTCGCATTTGCTGAACTTAGCATATAGTTTGTGATCTCGAAGTCGACCAAGAACAACACAGAGATGCTCAAAATATTCCTCTTTAGTCTTGGAGTATATAAGAATGTCATTGGTGAAAACAACGACAAACTTGTCAAGCTCCTCCATGAAGACTGTGTTCATCAAGTACATGAAGAATACCGGTGCATTGGTAAGGCTAAAGGACATTACAGTGAATTCATAAATCCTGTAATGGGTAGAGAAAACCGTCTTTAGAATATCCTCCGGTCAGACCTTTATTTGGTGATAGCCCAACCTCAAGTCAATCTTGGAGATAACCTGGGCACTGGTTAGTTGATCAAACAAGACATTCATTCTGGGAAGCAGATATTTGTTCTTGATAGTGACCTCGTTCAGTGAACGGTAATCAATATACATCCGTAGAGTCTGATCTTTCTTCTTCACAAAGAGTATCAAGCATCCCCAGGGTGAGGAGCTCGGATGAATCAAACCCTTTGAGAGCAACTCCTAAATTTACTTCTTCAACTCTACCAACTCATTGGAGGCATCTTATAAGACCTCTTTGAAATCGGGGCTGTAGCGGGCAAGAGATCAATAGATAATTCCACTGCTTTGTCCGGTGGTATTCCTGGCAATTCCCCTAGGAAGACATCAGGAAACTCACACACGACGCGAATGTTCAAGAGATCCGTGACTACGACAACCTTTAGGGCATAAAGGCAATGATTAACTTTCTTAAGCCTCAAATGGACTTGGGTACCGAACATGTCGTTAAGAGTGACAGTCCTATGAGCACAATCAATGACAACCTTTTTCTTGGCAAGCTAATTCATTCCCAATATGACATTCACTCCCCTAGTATCAAGCAAAATCAAGGTTGCAGAAAACTGAACTCCCTCAATAAGAATCTCGGCCAAAGGAATGAGCTGGTTGGTTTGTAATCGGGCACCGGGTGCATCAATATGTTAAGAGGTAGGGAGAGTCGTGGTGAACATGTTGTGACTCGAGACGTAATTCTCCTTGACAAATGAATGAGATGCACCAGAATCAAAAAGTACAGTTGTAGGGTAAGAATTCACAAGCAACATACCCCATCAATATGTTGTCTCTCCTGTGAGCTTCCTCGGTGGTGGTGTAATTGACTCAATCATGCTTGGGAACTTGATCAACCTTGGAGTCTTGTGGAGGGGGTTGAGCTAATAGTGGCGGCTTTGGAGCAGTTAGCATGGCTCCTGGCTTCGGGAAATGGCAATCCCACAAATAGTGACCGACATGGATGCAATTGTAACATGAGCCACCGGGGCCACCTGTCACACTCTCTTGAGAACTAGCGGGTCTTGGAGGTTGTCCTTGCGGGGCGAAGAAAGATGAGCATTGCACTATTCACATTGTTCGTGGAGCAGTCGAAGCTGATATGTGAGATGGAGGAGGTTAACTCTCCATCCGTGCACGTTGAGGGCTCCCACCCATGGAAGGCGACAGAACCCTCTTGCGATTCTTCTCCTCCTGGTGGTTCTTCAGCTTGAACTCGATAGTGAAGGAGTGCTCACTAGCTTGTTGAAGTTAGCGAACTCATGAGCTAACAAGCGGTCTTGTATCTTGGAAGATAGACCATTCACAAAGCAGCATTGCTTCCGCTCATTGGTGTTGACCTCTTCTGGCACATATTGTGCAAGGTGGTTGAACACCTACACATACTCCATCACCGACCTGCTTCCCTGCTTGAGGTCTAGAAACTCCCGTCTTTTGATCTCCATAGTCCCCTTAGGAATATGATAATCACTGAAGGCTTGACAGAACTCCGTCCAAGACACCACGTGGTTGGTGGCGTGCATGGCCAAAAAGTTGCACCACCATGCGCCAACAGCACCCTGAAGCTAATGGGTGGTGAAGAGAGCCTTCTCATGGTCCTCACACCGGAGAAGCGTGAGCTTCTGCTTGATGGTTCAGAGTCAGTGGTTGGTATCGAGAGGATCCTCAACCCGCATGCAAGTGGGTGGCTGAGTCCTAAGGAAATCCTAGAAGTCGTCCCAGTGTCCAGCTCCACCTCCTCCATGAGGGGCCATGTTACGCATGAGAGCTTCGGGGAGCATCGTCTGAGCTTGACGATTTTATTCTATTGGCATGAGAACATCCGTCATGCTTGGCGGTAGAGGTGGTACACGATTGTTCTCATTAGAACTCTTGAGAAGATCTAAGAGACTTTGGCGGGTTCTCAACTTGCTGGAGATGGAAAAAATGAGAGAAGACGAAAGATTAAATCCAAACTTTAGTTGGAAATGGCAATGGCCGAACCAAGACAAACGATGCACACTAGAGCATCACCTTATAGTAATGAGTATGCATGATCAAAAGGTTTAGTAGAGCATGGAAAAAATATGGACTAGCTCACCCTCGCAATATTTTCTATGCAAATGCCAACAGTCAGTCCGTTGCTGGTGGTCATACTGTAGGCAATATGGCAGTCAGATTGCTGCCTACCTGGCGGTTAGACTGCTAGAAGTCTAGCGCCAGCAGCAGTGGCCTTTCCACCTTGTTCCACACACGATAGATCCTTATCTACGCATTTCTTTCTCGGGCGCATCACTCTGCAACAAGCATCATGATCTCAGGAACCCATACATACCACGACTACCAATCATCACCCTTCGTGCTACTTTTTCATTCTCCCACACTGGTGCTTGTGCATCTCACTGCACAAGTGACATTTCATATGTTGTTACAATGTATTCACTTCCCGTACCATCGCCTTATGGGACACCCCATGTAATCGTCACATTAGTAGACGACTATAACTACCATCGTATAGTGAATGTCCATACGTTATTGCTAACATATTCACTTCTCGTACCATCACCTTACGGGACATACCAGGCCCCTGCCTAGCACTGGTTGAGCTCCTGATATTTACCGCCATCAAGATGCGTTCCTTACCTTTTTCGTCAATGCAACAAAATTCATAAAGACATCACTATGCAGAAATAAACACTCAATGTAACAATAAACTGTTAATTACACTTAGGGAAATAATATAGCAAGTTTATACCCTTAGCATGAAGAGGTACAAAGAAAATTTAATGGGTTGCTTAGTGAGGTTGACACCCTTTACTAACCCATGTCTTTAAGTGTTTTTAGGCTACTTCATTAAACAAAGCTCTGATATCACGTTGTGAGGAATCATCAAAATAGTATTCCAATTGATCATCAGGATGACCCTTTGCTTAATCACAACCACGATGATTAACCGGAATACTATCCCGATAGTCCCGGCATATGTTTTGTGCCCAAAATTGGAACACATGCCTTTCCAACACATACATCATAACAAAGCTTAAGAAAGAACAAGTAATTAAATTATATTACAAGTTCTTAAGCATTTAACCATTTACAATTATTTACATCAAAATGGAGCTAGGAGGATAAATAACAGATTACCTCCTAACTAAATTAGAAATTATGCAGTGGAAGATTAACACCTATCAACACTCAAAAGCTAGGTGAAGCCATATTCCCTTAGGCTCTACACAAAAGCATGCTACACGAGTAGTTTGCACTACTCATTTTCGCCACCTACACCGGTGGGCGTGAAATAGCCAAACACGAGCTCCTTCTCACCGGTAGAACCTGAAAGAGCAGCGTGAGTACGAAGATACTCGCAAGACTTAATCCATAATGGGTACATATAATAACCCAACTCTAAATATTATGCATTTAAGTCATTAGCAAGGAGTAGTCCATAAGGTTAAGTAAACTCCCATGCATAAGCAACCTTACCACTTATGTGTGAGCACCTATACAAAAAAAAAATCTTCCTACCCTGAGCCAACTACACATAAATGTAAATGGAACCATCTCATCTAATCAACAATCCCCAACAACCAAACCCAACATACTATGCCATATCCCCAAATTCGAAAACTCTACGACTGATGCAAATGAATAGAAGTACGTTTATGACCAAGAGCGTGGCAATTCGAATCGTTTTTACACCCTGCAGGGGGTATTCCTTTACCTACACTACTCGAGGACCATACGGCTCACATGTCTACACATGCCCACATAAGGGGGTACTCGTGTCAACCTTTCTCAATAAGCTCTAACCGTTTGATCATGCGCCAATAGGTGCGGGGTCATCCAGAACTACTTCCGGAGTAAACTGGATACCCCTACAAGCCTATTATGCTCACGACACCATCGACTCACATGCCAAAAGGCCACAACTATAAAGGTATTTGGCTTATTGATCTCATATGCGACATGTAGTAAGTACGGAAAGTGCTAAACCTAATTGCACTGACGTACGGTGCTAAAACAATGCAAGTGCTCTATGGCACCCCGGCTCGTCTCCTAAACTACACCGAGGAACTCCTCCGGTGCAGAAGATACCACTCACACCGCTCACATCTTGCCTCATTCTCACATATCATACAACTCACATCATTGTCATTGTGTTGGTAAACAATAAGTAAACCCTAAGCTCGCGGACAATGGTTGAACCATTACTCGTCTTCTATCGAGGACTATGCATTTCTAAACTTTTTGAATAGTTTGTAAGTTGGATATTAACCATGTGATCAAGGCTACAAGGATATGGATAATCAACAACTCAAGGTAGAGGTAATGCAAATCAATATAGGTTCTACACATATAAGTCCGACATCGACTTGCTCACCATGCAAATGTACATAAGTGACAACTTATCAATTTAGACTCCATTGAATTCAAAAAAAAGATGGAATATACTTAGATGCTTGCCTTGCTGCTCCAACAGTTGGCTGATACTCCCGGCGCAACACTCATAGAACTCTAGTAGATTGTTATTGCCTTCATTCGCTTGGATCGCTAACACGGCACTCTCTAAACGAAATAAGAATGCATTGCATAAACAAATGAACGATCAAAAAATGTGCAAACGATGCACGCTTGAATAATAATAGAGTGTCGTGTTTCAAAAACATTTGCAAAAGACCGCCAAATGATTAGGGTTCCGAAGTTTGAATCCTCGGATAAGATAACCTAAGTGCACAAAACTTTGAACTAGCTGGTAGTTAGACCAGGGTATAACGGTGGTCGGATTGTGGAGGGGTCGCGGTCAGATCGGTAGGTTTCTAAGTGACTGGGCAGTCAAATCATGGGCGGACAGAGAGGTTTGATGCTTGGCGATCGGACAAGACTGGCCGCCTGTACTGACCGCGAGGTTCAGCGGTCAAATCGGCTATATGTTTGTCTGACACCTGATTGTAGAGTTCAACCAGACATTCCAAATTAGAACTGGCGGTTAGACCGGCCAAGTGGCGGTCAGACTGTTGGGAACAGGCAGTGCCACTTCGGTGAGGCCACTGGTGAAGGCTCCGGTGACGCCTTCAAACACGAAGGGTGCCGAAACACTCCATGAGACCTAGGGAGCATTTTCTTGGTTGGCTCGAACGACGTACATGGACCAAACTTGAAAAACCCTATGGATGAGATCTAGACTAGGGTTTTGGCTCGGGTTCTTTAACAACAAAAGGGTATCTGTCAATCTCGGGAACAATGGGAAAAAGGTATGGGAAAGCTCACCTTGGCACGGGGGAGCTTCCTATCGGATTCGATCCGGAGAGGCTCCGATTTGGAGATCAGCTTCGAGATGCTCAGACTAGCCAAAAAGGTGGACGAAGATGCGGGAGGCCTCTCCAGAAAGAAGATGATGGGGATTAACTTGTGGAAGCCTCTGAGGAGCTCGGGGAAGCTATCTCCGGATGTCGTGGTGGTCGAGGTGGAGCTCTCTTGTCTCCTCTTGCTTGGGGCTTGCTCCAACAAAGGGGAAGCTTGGGGGTGAGCTCGGGGATGATGTGAGGGACTCGTGGACGATCTCCTCCTTCGATCTCCGACCTTCGTTAAGCTCAGGTGGAGGATCTCCTTTCCCTCCTCGTCTCTCTCTCCCTTCTTTATCCTCTCTCTCTCTCTCCCCCCCCCCTTATCTCTCACTTTAATGGGGAAGAACGACCAAGTGGGTGGTTCAGCGGATAGGAGTTTGTTCAATGACTTAAGTGGCGGTTCTGGACAGTGGCGGTCAAACTGCAAGCTCGGGAGATTAGAACGCCCCAGGAGAGAGGCCAAAATGGCTCTGCTCGCCTCTGGCAGTCAGACCGACGATGGCGCGGTTGGACCGCCGGGGAGTCTTTTCCCAATTCCTTCCTAAAGAGTTTTGGATTGGTTAGGAAGACCCAACACATATGGTGGAACACGTATGAGCTAAAGACATACATCTCCAAAACATTTTAAACACTTAAAACACGATTTTAAAACACCATAATGCTTATGCATGCTTAATTATGCAATTAGCATTTTGGGATGTGACATAAAGCAAGGTTGGTTGCAAAAGGCTATAGCTAGATTTCATGTATTGATTATAATGATGTCTTCTCCTTTGTTGTGAAGCATAGCTCTATTCGCATTTTACTTAGTATTGTTGCTATGTGTGACTATGAACTTGAGTAATTAGATGTTAAAACTGCATTCTTACATGGGGAGTTGGATGAAGATATTTATATGTACCAGCCTGAAGGTTTTGTTATTCCTGGAAAAGAAGACCTTATATGTAAATTAAAGAAATCTCTTTATGATTTGAAGCAATCCCCAAGATAATGGTACAAGAGGTTTGATTTCTTTATGCTCTCTAATGGTTTAAGCGTTATGATTATGATAGCTGTGTCTATTTGAAGATTGTTAATGGTTCAACTATTTATTTGCTTCTCTATGTTGATGATATGTTGATTGTTGCAAAGGATAAATTAGAAATAGCTAAATTGAAATCATAGTTGAGTAATGAATTTGAGATGAAGGATTTAAGTACAACAAAGAAAATTTTTGGTATGGAGATCATTAGAGATAGGAAAGCTGGCAAGTTATATCTTAGTCAGCAAGGTTATATTGAGAATGGTCCTTCATCGTTTTAATATGCATGATGCAAAATCAATGTGTACTCCATTAGCTACGTATTTCAAATTATCTTCAACGTCATGTCTTGAGTCAGAGTTGATATTGAGTACATGTCTAGAGTTGCATATTCAAGTGCAGTTGATTCACTTATGTATACCATGGTCTGCTCTCATCCTGATTTATCTCATACACTGAGTGTTGTTAGTAGATTCATGGCTAATCTTGGCAAAGAGCATTAGAAAGTTGTTCAGTTGATTTTCAGATATCTGCGTGGTACTTCTAATGCTTGATTGCAGTTTAGGAAATCTGGAGATGGACTTGTTGGTTATGTTGACTCAAATTATGTGGATGATTTGGATAAGAGGAGATCTCTCGCATGTTATATTTTCACTAGATTGTGATGTTAGTCGGAAAGCATGCTTGTAGGTTACTGTTGCTTTATCAACTACTGAAGCTGAATATATGACATATTTCTGAAATATGTAAATAAGTTGATTGGCTTAGAGGTTTGTACATTGAGCTTTGTGGAGATAATTCTTGTGTTAATATTTTTTTGATAGTCAGAGTGCTATTTGCCTTACAAAGGATCAGATATTTCATGAAAGAACAAAACATATTTATATGAGGTACACTTATATTCGAGATGTTATTGTTCAAGGTGATATTAAAATATGCAAGATAAGTACTCATGATAGTCTTGCTAATATGATGACAAAGCTAGTTCCTACTATTAAATTTGAGCTATGCTCAAGTTTAGTTGGTATTATAGTTTAAGTCCTAGACAATTTTGGCGCTGGTGATATTTATTATTGAAGAGAGTTCTTTGATGATTCTTCATTTGCTACAAGATAAAATTCATCTCAAGGTGGAGTTTTTTTTATTATGATCTGAATTCTTGTTGAGTCATATAAGGGACGCCTTTAGTCCACGTTCTAAAACAGTCCGTATTAGACTCGAGTTGTATGTGTTCACCTATATAAATATATCTTACAAGCTGTAAGGGGAGTTAAGACGCTCATTTGTAATCCTATGTATTGTACATATCTCTGATATAGTAAATATTGTCGATTGGCATCCGTGGTTTTTTTCCCACAAAAGTTTTTCACGTCAAAATCATGTCTCGTGTTCGATCCTATCATGCTTTATTTCTAACATAAGATGTGGTGAAACATGGATCCCGAAAGGTGATGCAAACACTAGTTGTTTTCATGGGGTTGCTAGTGGCAGATAAAGGAAGTGCATCATTTTTCTCTGAAGATGGTGACAAAGAGATGAGAAAGATTTGAAGCTTCATATAGAAGATTGTTATAAACAGTTGTTTGGTAAAGAAACAAGAGGTAGTATGACTTCACAACAAAATATCTAGAGTGAGCACGGTGCTTTGACTACAGAGGAGGCAGACTCACTTATTGCACCTTTCACTATGGAGGAATTAGAAAACACTCTCAAGGAGATGAAAACCAACACAGCTCCAGGTCTAGATGGTTTCTCAGTAACCTTTTATAAAGAATTTTGGGAGTATATGAAATCTCCTTTCTTTAGAGATGTTTAATCTTTTTCATAGAGGTGAGTTCAATCTAAGCAGGCTGAACTATAGACTGATTTCACTTATTCCTAAGATGAAAGAAGCTAATAACATAAGACAATATTGACCTATTTGCTTACTAGGGTATGCTATAAATTTCTACCAAAGTGTTGACTTTGAGATTAACCCCTGTAGCAAGCAAACTGATTAGTCAATCTAAGACAACTTTTATTCCTGGTAGACACATTTTTGATGGCTTAATGAAATTCTTCATCCACTTAGAGTTAAAAAAACAATCTGGTGTCTTTTTAAAGCTAGATTTTGAAAAGGCATATGACAAGATCCAATGGAGCTTCCTCAGTAAAACAAGCTGTGTTAGGAATACTGATTGTTGTGTTTAATTTTTTTCAGTGAATGTATGATTTAAATTTGATTGTTTTTAACTTCATTATTGTGTTTAAATTTTGGCTCTAAGCGAATGCATCACGTACAGATAAAAAGAATATACCCTGGAATGCTGGTATGAAACACAAGCTAGCTCAGTTGATAGCAGGGTTGAGTAACAAGCATAATTTTGTCAATTCTAGTCCTGTGACGCAATGGCGAAAATGGTGAGAAAATAAGCTGAAAAAAATAGTGGATGATTTGCAGAGATGGCCTTTCAATCATCCAATCTTTTTTTATTTTTTGACAAATCTTAACATTTTTTCAGGCTTTAGAACTAAATATCCTAGACGTCTTGTCTCTAAGGGTTCCAGCATAGAATCATTTGAGATAACATTTATCTCACATGACTTTTTACTTGTCCAAGATAGTCATCCGTTATCCCTCACTATAAACCTGTGACGGCTTTAAAAGCATCTGAGACAAAGGATTTCCGAGTCAGTGTGAGATGAGCCTTTGTCCGGTAGTGATCCCTTGATTCAAAATTAAATAAGGGTATTATAAAAACTATTTTTCAAGATATTTAGAGTAATTTTCTACAGGTAATTTTTTAAATAAATCGTCTGAACAATTGATGAGGACCTCCTACGGTTACAGACCACCTGTGAAAATATATTTTCACAAGCGGTTTACATAAGAAACCGCCTGTGATAATAGATTATTAAAAATAGTCATTTCCACAGGCGGTTCCTTATGTGAAGGAACCGCCTCTGGAAATGACCATCCATTAAAAAATTTATAACTTTTATATATAAAGTCGGATGAGGAAAAAATCTATATGAAATTGTAGCTCTCGATGAGATCTATATCTTTGTAGTTGATATTTTTTTTATTTGAAGTTATTTAGATGCCTAAATAATCGTTTGAAATTTAAAACAATTATTTGGGCACCTAAATGACTTCAAATGAAAAACTTTTCAACTACAAAGTTGTAGATCTCGTCAAGGGCTACAATTTTTATATAAACTTTATCCTCATCCAACTTTGTATGAAAACGTTATGAATTTTTAAAAATAAAATATCACTTATTTCCACAGGCGATTACTTATGTGAACTGCTAGTAGAAATGACCATATTATTGCAGGCGGTCCGTATAAAGAACTCCCTATAGAAATGAGTGACAGCTTATTTTTAAAAATTCATAACTTTTTCATACGAAGTCGGATGAGGATAAAGTTTATATAAAAATTGTAGCCCTCGATGAGATCTACAACTTTGTAGTTAAAAAGTTTTTCATTTGAAGTCATTTAGATGCCTAAATAATCGTTTGAAGTTTCAGATTACAGATATCAAAAGAATTACGAATGCTCATTTGTTCAGAAGTCGTTCTCTAGTGTGATGGTGGGGAGGGTTCACGCGACCCGACAGGTTTCGAGTTCGAGTGCCAAAAACCACGTAGCGCGCGTATTTCGCGTGAAAAAACGCGTGACTTGTGATTTCGCGACCGCGTGGGGTTCCTGGTCGGTCAAAAAAAATTTGTTTTTGCTTTTTTTTTGTTCAAAAAATATCGATTGAGGGACCGATTATCGCAGGCGGTCTGCTTAAGTAAGTCAATTTCCACAGGCGGTCCGCTTAAGGAACCGCCTGTGAAAAACCTATTTTCACAGGCGGTTCCTTAAGTGAACCGCCTGTGGTAATAGATTTCCACAGGCGGTCACTTTTGCGCCTGTGGAAATCATTCATTTCTACAGGCCTTCGATCGCAGGCGGGTGCACTAAACGCCTGTGAAAATAAGTTACCATCCGCCTCTAAAAATAATTTTTGTAGCAGTGGGGTCGTTTGGTAGAGCTCTGATTCTGTAGTGAGAGTGATTCTGTGGTGTAAGTAGGGTGAAAGTAATTTTGTAATGGAAGTGATTTTATTTGTAAAATCGTTTGGTATGCTAGTGGTGGAAGTGATCCCTGAAAGAATATAATATTGTGTTGAAATCCAAAAGAATCAGTCAAAAATCAGGTAGAAACTAGTTTTTTCAGCTCCCACCTCGCTATACAAAACAGAAAAGTGATTCCCGCGCAAAATCACTTCCCGACCAGCCCGTTTGGCAACACTGAGAGCGATTCTAGCGCGAAATCAGCTCCCAGAGCTCTACCAAACAGACCTAAACAACATGATTAATGACTCAGGTTATCACACTACACTCTAAACTGATCTCATAACTTCGAACGTTGAGTAAACAAAAAAACAAACTGAAGCGCTTGAGAACAATCAGTACTTTATATTTACACAGTAAACGAATCACACCCTTATATGTCAACCAAGCAATACGAGACTAAAATTACTAATATGTAATTGTGGCCCCCGCTAGACCTGTTTACTGCAGAAAAGAATTGTTCCACGACACCCTCCAACAAACGAAGGTCAATAACATGGAGCAACAGCTCATGCACGTCGAGCGATCCCTTTGTAGTTCTACAAATGAGCACGGAAAAGTACATGACGGCGGCAACAGCCTACTCGCAAGCAGCCATTGGAGTTGGAAGCCGAGTGTCCCCGCTCGCCAGCTCACTTGTTTAGGCGCTAGCTGCCCCATCGGATCGTCCATCCATCGGCTTGAACAACAACTCGAGAAGGTCGCCAGATTCTGGAACGCATTTTCCCGACGCCTCTTGTTCCGAAGCCGAGGTCTCGTCTAGAGACAATTTTGCTCTCGATGTTCGGCGTCCATGAAATGGAACCCGAGAAATTACCTGAGCTCTAGTTAATTAGCTAGCATAAAACCTGATCAAAAGAAAAGAGGCAGGACTAAACATGTAAATTCTGAATCGAGGCAAGGCCACCAGGGATCACACCTATCCTTATATAGCAACTTCCGTACAAAATTATTGACTGTTTGGATAACTCAGAGATTGTGCGTAGAGCACAAAAATATTAACGAAATTTTTTATTTATATATTTTTTAATTCTGAAAATTACAAAAATATGTATTCGTTTTGAAAATTTATAGATGTATACGGCTCTCACCAGTTGGATGGGTGTCAGCACATGCACATCCAACGAGCGATAAGTTTAAAAATAAAAAATATTACATTCTAATATTTAAAAATTCAAAACACTATCGAAATAGTAATAAACAATTTTGAAAAAAATCTATGGTGTATATCATCTAGCTCTCTAAAATTTTTTAACTCAAACAATTATTTTTACACTGAGAAACGAATAAGACAAATTTAAGCATCCCTAAAATTTGTCTTTTTGTTTCTCATCTTATAGGTCATATTTTTGTCTGAATTTTTTTAGAGAGTTAGATAATAGCATCCTCTAAAACAAAATTTTTATTTAGAATATTTCATGACTATTTTGATGGTTTTTTAAATTTTGAGGTATTAGAACACAACTTTAAAAACGGGCAGAAATATTTGTAATTTTCGGAAATAAAAAAATAAATAAATCCAAAAATATTAACTGTTGAGCTCCGTCTCTTCGTCTGTCCACGTGCAAATGGGCCACCAGCCTCATGCAATCTGCCGGTGATTTGGTGAATTATATATATATATATATATATATATTAATATTTGTAAAAATATATGATTATTTTAAAATATTGCATATTTAGACTATTATCATCCGTTGAATAGGTGAGAGAAAGGTGTCCTTCATCCATCAGTGACAGCTTGTGAAGTCTATGTACAATGAATCAGAAATTAAATACTCTAATTAATTTCAGTCAATATGTCACTGATCAATAGATAACACCTTTATTATCGACCGCTGGAAAAACGACACCTTTAGTAAACCCGCTAGAAAAGATATCCCATTCAACGTGCGACCTCTTTTCATTCTGAAAATGCACTTTCGTTTGCGTACTTGCTTCTGGAGCATGCATGCACTCTACGGGTGTCATGGGCGACACCATTGCTTTCGGTGTTGCTCTTCTAACGAATGATATAGTTTGGATGTTTAATATTTTAAAATAGTCATATATTTTTACAAATATTAAAAATAAAAATATATAAATAAAAAATTCATGATTTGGCAGTGTTTCATGGGCCAGCAGTTGGCATTGCACATGTGCATGCTATATATGGTGAATAATAATTTTTATGAAAACACGTTAATTTTACATCGATAAAATCATATATGCCAGGATGAACTTTAACATGGTTGTATCTTTTAATGTAAAGATGAGAGTCAATAAAACTTTTTTTATCAAAATAAAAAAGATTGGCAAAATCACACCTATGCTTAATTCAGATCAGTAATATTATGCTTAATTTAGATCAGCAAGCTTTACTAACATGAATGATATGTTGCTTCCTCTCTTTCTTCGCACGTGGGAACCATAAATGTGCGGTCAAGCAAGTGTATAGTGGGATATTTGACATTTAAACATCTCCAGTCTATGAGTGTGAAATGGACTTTGTTTTTTTTTTAAAAAAAAGAACGGACTTAATTAGTTCTGAAAACTACCTGATATACATGTACAAATGTCTATTATTTCTCATCAACGCATGCTAAAGATGAAAACATGCATATTGCCTCCTTCGTCAAACTCTCCCACGCATCGATCTTCCCTGGTCCCGTCCATCCCTGCACACGAACATGTGCTTCCAGTCTTGTCCTCACATTTGGTGTAGCATGAAGCTGAATTACAAGTGGAGCTTCATTCACAACAGAATTTGATGTATCCTGATGAGATGTCAAATATATTCTCCTCATCAGTGGCAACGCCAGGTTCATGAACCATGATGTGTAGGGATCGGTGATATATAAAAAATGATAAATTAGGACACTTAGAATCTATTCGATTCAAAAAATAATATAAGATAAATTTCTATTAATTTCTATTCAAATACACTTTAGATTTATCTATTATATCTACTCTATGGATCAAAGTTCTTGTAACATATCTAAGAAGGCAAATTCTAAGTAATTAAATGCAGAAACGTAAATAAGGTAGAGAGAGTAAACTTAGAACAATAAAGTATAATAATTTTTTATCGATAGCATGAATACCATCCCTAGTCTACGTTGGAGCTCCATCAAAGATATACTCCCGGTTGGCATCCGGTCACAGCTATTGAGCTACCATGTTACAAAGACAAGGTCTCAACCCGGATGAGACACCAAGCCACCAAGGTAAGACCTTATCACAAGCCTCTCTTTCGATCCCTTGCCGCAGTGATCACTTCAGAGCTTGAGTCACAAAGGCAAGGGTCTTTGTGTCCCCGCACAATCGCTTGCCGCCGCTCCACACCAAGTCAGAGGGTCAATAAACTTGTCAGCGAGTCACTAAGACTCTAAGGTACTAGCGTACCAAGAGGTACAAGATTGGATCACTTCTTGATCCACTCTCTATACAGCAATCACCTAGCAACACTCTCTGTAAGCCTATAAGCACTAATTACTCACTAATCTTGTGCTTCATCGTCTTGGATGTTCACTTTAAACACTTTGGTGGCTTTGATGTCTTCTCAGGTGTACATGAACTTCTCAGAACTCCAGCAGCATACCACACCTTTAAATGACTGAGCAGAGAGGTATTTATAATCTCAAACCCACTCACTAGCTGTTAACCTAATGGCTCAGAAAAATTAGTAACACTGGATGATGTTAACAGCAGTACTTAACACCGTGGTACTAGCCGTTTAATTTTCACTCAAAGTCATTCTGAACACCGGACACTCCAGTATACTTCGTCCCCATCACCGGACTATTCGGTGAGTTATCCTGAGCTATACTGCACCTTTGCAGCTTCTCTATGTAAATTGCTTCGATGTAAGCCTCCGGTGTATACAACACCTATCACCGGACCATCCGGTAAGATATTCTTTGATCTTCAACTCTTGTAAATGCTTTTGCAGAAAATACTCCGGTGTGAAGCATCCGGTGTATACAACGCAGGCACCGGACCTTCCAGTGAGATGATCTTCAGTCTTCTGTGCTTGGATTCTTCTCTGCAAGATTTAATCCGGTGCTTTATACCCTTCATCACTGGACTATCTAGTCATCTTATCTTCATGATTTAGCACAACACCATTCTCTAAAAGAATTGCTTTGGTGACGTCTTCAGGCCTCTCTTCCCCTTTGTCAAACATGCTCAAGTGAGTTTAACACCCAGAGCACTGTACCATCCGGTGAGGCAAATCTTGTTGGGACTTCTTCAATTCAGTCTAAGTTTATACTGGCTACGGTGACTTCTTCATGTATTGCATCCATAAGACCTACTAACATATATTCTGAACAAACATGTTAGTCTCATTGACTATGTTGTCATTAATCACCAAAATTATAATCATGGTCTAATAGAGCTATTTTCGCTATATGGTGCACATGCACTAGGGTGCTAAGAAAATTGCAATGCTATTTTATGGTGTACTACTTGAAATGAATGGTTGCTGTATACATGATGAAGTGGTACACCGGGATCTTCTTCGCTCATGCTTTGCCACTGCTCCTATGATGCTGCTCATTTTGAAATTGGTCTGCAGGTACATGTTTCATTGGCATCATGCGAGTGCTTATTATGCAATCTAAGTATGTAATAAGAAGTTGCGTCTGGCGTAGTTGGCCAGAGCATGTTGTTACACCTACACTCCTCGCGTTCGAGCCCAACTCGATGTTGGTTCTCATCAATTTCACAATTGAAGTCTCCCTTATTGTATTTCCTAAAAAACAGTAACATATGAGACCAAATGTGACTACTGCAAAAAGGCATATTAGTGTCGGTTGAAAAATGACTTCACTGTCGGTTTTGCAACCGGCACTCTTTAGTCGGCATTGATACTCAGCTAGTATCAGTGTCGGTTGCCTATCCGACACTGATGCCATTTTCAGTGAATAAAAAAAGAAAATTGGCGGTGGCGGGAGCGACATCCGAGCTGGCTCCGTGAGCCAACTCGGATGTTGCTCCCGCCATCATTCCCGTCGCGGTTGCTGCCGATTCCTGTCGCTCGATATCACACAAAGAACTCGATTCAACATCACACAAAAGAATTGATTCAACATGTATTGTCCATTACAATATGACTTTGCTAATCGACCATCCTGAACAACGCGTTGATCTTCCAATTTCGGTGCCGAAAAGAAGAACACAACAGAAGGGCGCCATCCTTCATCACGTTCCTCTAGGAGCATGTGACATCCATCAACAACAGTTGCTCATCAGCCCATGAAACGGAGAAGAAGAGCAGATGAAGTACGCACTGAAGATAAGTATAATGTAATATGACTTACCTTCCTCCGACGCTCACACATGAGGATTCCGATTCCAATGGATCTAGCGTGGTGACCTACCAGATCCAACGTCTCCATCGCTCTTTGCCTTGTGTCACACCTCGGCCGGCCGCTTGGTCTTACGCCGGTGACAGCAGCCAACCCATGGGAGGAATGCGGCGGTCAGAGCCCCTCAAAGCTGCTGCTACCAGATCCGGCGGCCACGAGCTTGCCGTCACCAGATCCGGCGACCATGAGCTCGTGGTCGGCCAGATCTAGACGGTGCGACGTCGGCGAGCTCGCTAGTCGACCGTGGGGATGAGAGGCTGAGCTCGAGCGGTCTTCGCCGTCGCAGCAAGCACTACCTCCTTCCTCGCTGGTGGAGACTGAGAGAGAGAGAGAGAGAGAGAGAGAGAGAGAGAGAGAGAGAGAGAGAGAGAGAGAGAGAGAGCTGATAGAGAGCGAGAGAGAGAATGGAGAGAGCCGGCGGAGAGCGAAGAGATAAGGGAGAGAAAGAGCCGATGGACGAGGATTGATGAGCCAAAATGGAAGTGAAATGAAATTTTGGGTCCAAAAGTAGTATCAGTGCCAGCTAGTATTAAAAACCGGTATTAATAGTATCAGTGTCAGTTTTTAGTAGTAACGGGCACTGATACTACTTATCAGTGTCGGTTTTGTCTGAATGGATGGTTAGTTGCCTGGTTTTGCTATAAAGCGATACTGATACACTAGTAGTGTCGGTTTTGGCTGAACCAACACTAATGAGTTAGTATTTATGACTAGTTCTGTAGTAGTGCGTAGTGGCTTTGACATGGTTGCACCTCAAAATATATAGAGGCATGCGAAATGACTAGCATGAAAGATACATATGGATAGGATAATATATGCATGTGAGAGTGAATATGAATTGTAGAGGGCATAAATTTGCATTATGAATATTGGCCATGGCTCAGAGCAGCGTACAAATTAGCCCATGTACAACTGGTGAAGTCGTATGGCCGCTGCTTTCGGAATTGAAGGCTCAGATCGATCGATATAACTCAATTTCGGTAGGATGGAACCAATATGTGACAAGTAAATCAGCCTGATGGCTCAATCTTCTTAAGCATGCATGAGTTAATTTGCTGTACAACCCATGAATTAACATCAGTGATCCTCAATCAGATTCCTAATTACCAATCAAGCTTATGGTTTATCTGAAGCTATTTCATCCCCACCCCACGCACGCACCCGATTTGTGTCATGCGTGGCGGAAGACATGAGCTGGAGAGGTCGTCCTTCCTTCATGTTGAGCACAACATCAACCAGTTATTTCATCCTTTTGAGCTAAAAATCAAACAGTTTCTTCAAAATGCCCGGATGAAACTCGCCGATCGTGTGTCAGTGAGCATCGTGCAGGTTATGAATATCTCCAACAACTACGTACGATGTTTCGCTGTGCCGCAAACCATTTTTCGCTGATTCTGATGCCACTCGGTGCAAACATCACCGTATATATACTTCATCATCAGAGACCGATTTAACCTTCAAAAGCCAAACAGAAATGAAACAAGTTAGATCGGATGAGCGCAATCAGATTAATGCTGTGGGAAGTTTTTTTGTTTTTGTTTTTTTGTCTTTTCTGAGCACTAATGGAGAATTGTGTGCTGGGACTACACTCTTTCACGCAGCAGCAACTATTGAAATGAATGAGTCACTCAGTAAAGAGAAAATAGGAGAGAGAAAACTTAACTGTAAAGAAAGATATGTGCGGCCAAAGAATACGAGTGATGAGCTGATGGTTCCTTTTTCTTTGAGGGTGGTCAGCTGATTGTCCTCGGTACTGTATAGTTCCATGTATTCAGCCTTTGGCATCGTCGAATATGGAGCATGTGCAGATGGGTTTGAAGCCCCATGGCAAAGCACTCAAGGGTGAATTGAGCCGGCGGGGTTTGATCCCCGTGCGAACTTCAAACAAGCCTGGGTAAAGGACCTTCTTCTAAAAAAAATATGGAGCATGCGATGCGAGCACCATTAACCCTGTGCGAACTAATGTCAAATACATCCTTAAAAAAAACTAATGTCAGATTCGTCTTCTTGAGACCGCTCACTCCCAAAGAGCTAATACATGCATCGTAATTGGGGAAGTTTCTGCTTGTTGCAAATTTAAGAAGCAGAAAATTAAAGCACCAATCAAGCTTGGACAAGAGTAGGATAGCCCTCAGAATCAGATCATGCCTGGTTTAAAAGAATCACAGCATATACTGGGCACTGTCTGTTCTTTTGCAATATAACACGGAGTTTATGTGGTGCGGCCAAATAGGGAAGTACAGTGAGCATATAGTGGCACTCAGAAGCATAAAGGTGATTTTTTTTTACACGGCCTGATTTATCTGGAGCCTTCTTTGAAGACATTTTACAGGAAGGGTGCGGGAGGGGGAATCGAACCCCTGGCTCACCTCCCTCATGGAGGTGTTGCCATTGGACCATCTGCCGGTCCGCAGAAGCGTAAAGGTGATTGGTGGCGCAACAGCACAGAACGGAGCAGCGCTGTTCTTGTGGTAGCACTTTCTGAACTTGCAAGCCGTAGAAGCCGTCTGACCTTTCAGTCATGCTCATACATGATACATGTGTGAATATCCTCTACAGGGAATCGAGCCAGCCGGGCTTTAGAACACGTTTTCCCGAGGCCGCCCACTCCGAGGCCACGATCACATGCATGTCGGTAACTTTGCATTCGTCACACCTGGCGCTTTCGAGTTTCGACGTCCACAGCGCGGTCTTGGAAAAACTATCTGAGGTCTAGCTTAGAATGTTGCCAATTCAATCAGAATAAAAGGAAGAGACCAGATGGAACGTGTGATTTGTGTACGTCCATGTGCAGTGCAGGCCAGGACGATATACAGCTGCTGGTTGTTTTGTAAGGCTCATGCGCATCGAGCTCAAACGCTCAAACCTTGATAGGATGCATGAATTTGGCTTGTTTCAGTGTACCAGTACGTGCGTCGTCCCATGCACGGACATAAGCATCTACTACTAAAAGTAGTCTATCATAGCTGGTACATAACTGACATCAATCATTACCTGATTTTAAACCGGTATTATAAAATTAACAGTGATAATCATTATCACTATCGATTTATGCCATAAACTGATAACGATAATCAGTCCCTGAATACTACTCACCTCACACGAAGTCTTCTTACCATCTTCTCTATCACTGATTATCCTTTATTGTCTGAAACTTTTGACGATTATTTGCACATCAAAATTAATTAAAATGAAAAATTGTGATATAAAAAGTTTTAGATCTTATTGAGTGTTGTAATTTAAAAGCTATGAATAATTAATGTTTCAAAAGTTTGACGGAACCTTGTACAAAACGTCATATTTTCGTGACCGGAAAGAGTACGTTAAAAAGAAGTTTGATATGCAGACTTTAGTAACAATATCTGCCTTTCTTTATGCTTTTTTAATTAGTTATTTTGAATAACTTATTCTATCTACATAGTTGCTTTGAACAAGGTTTCCTCTTGTGGCTTTACTTCCTATTGTGTAACTTGTGACGATAGTTTGATATAGTTAGAATCTATTTTTGTGAGGGAAATAAAATAAGAATTAACCTTGAGCAGTTAGTAGATCTACGTTTTTCTGGGCATCATGTTCCAATTTTTTATACTGTTTTGAACAAAATATTAAACTAATTTCTGGTTAAAAAACTAGACTGGTGCTTGTTTTTGCAGGCTCTCATTTTTTCCTTCGTTCTGTTAGTGGCATGTTTGCCATTGCTAGGCCTCCGTTCTACAGGGGTATGGAAGGACCATTGGCCTCTCCCATCACAAATCATCTCTACTGTCATGCTTTTCAGCCCTTTCCTTTGGGAGAAGGCAATCACATGCTTGAGAAAATACCTCTATATATCTAAAATTGTTGGAGATTCTGCCAAAAGAAATTAATCAGATTGAATGGCTTTAGTGTAAGCCATAGATATGTGCTTAGTTTGACATGAATGACTATTTTTCATGGCGTCCTTCTGTTAGTGACATTGTATATTCCTGAGCAAATCAGCTACTGCTTGATCCACAGAAAGTTGCGTGAGCGAACGAGAAATGGCTGCAGAGTATATGGAGTTCAAAGCACCAACGCAGAAGAGAGGCAGTGGATGATGTAATCATGTAATACATCACAGGGTGTTTCCCTCGACGATCATTTCTGTTCTATGAATCCTGTATAATATTCGCTCATGCCTCCTATTCTAATCGCACTGCAACGCAACCCCAGAACTCCGTGGTGCTTATCTCCTCTCCCTCCTCCATTCTTGTGGGCTGCCGCTTGCTAGCAGTTACTGGACTGTGGTGTCTTGCAGAGAAATACTGAATACTCCTGAGGGATGCATGAGGTTTATAAAAGAGTACAAGTGCATTTGTACAGTTCAGTCTTTAACTCCATGCACTCAATGTTAGGCGGAAGCATTTTTTAAATACTTCTTGTCATTAAGAAAATCATTGCATTCATTCAATGTGGCAAGGCTGGCCGTCCTATAGTTCAGGCATATATATTGTGATCTTTTTCCTACATATTCCGAAAAATTACTTTTCATCATCTTAAAAATGTCGTAATCTTTTTCCATGCAAAACCACGTACCTGCTGTTCCTTTTAAATTTTCAGGAACAAAAAAAAGGAAAGTACCTCAAGTATGACGCAGTCAGTGGCGGGCCAGCTCTAAATTCGAGCTGGGGCAGAGACGAACAATGCACTTAACCAATAGCAAAAATAAACCACATATATATGCCATATTTACGTTGAAATCATACAAATTAGAGTATAAATGGTAATTTAATCGTCGTAGAAGTTTCAAGATGTACCTCTCGGACAAGGATTAAAAAAACAATTTTGTATCATGTAACTTAAATACATCAAAAGGCAAAAGAACAATCTGTCAATTTCAAAAATAGATCAATTAGTGATAATTAAGTGATCAAATATCTAGAAAGTTGATGAATAATAACATGAAAAGGAATAGTTCATGGCAATAATTCCATTGATCTAGACTGAAGTGTATACAGAGAGAGGTTACAACAGAATATATGCACATGGCAAGAAACTCTATCTACAGCAACAAAATCAAGGCTATGATATTCTACTTAAACTGCCTATGAAACGCTTTGGTAAGTGGTAATAATCTATACAAGGAATACAATGGGATATGAGATCCCGAAAGCGTAGCAAAGCAGCCAGGCACTTGGGAGCGTAGCAAGCTAGGTTGGGCCTTCCATCTCTCCCTCAGTCTCAGTTGTCAGCCCACGTACCCCTTCAATCTATTCCTCAACGCCTGAATGGACGCCATGGGTGCTGCCTATTGGCTCGACGAGTCGACGACATCCCTGGTCGTCTATAGAGAGGGAAGGGGGATCGGGGTGTCGGTCACCCCACCTTACCTATAGTGAGCGTCCGTCCCTGGACGCAGTAGTAATCCTGCTTGCCTACTGGGAAGGCTTCAGCATGGAAACATCCATGTCTTGGGTTAGATTCATGTGCCCTGCGCGATCCTTATTTTTCGAACTTTAAGAAAGAGACTATAAATTAGAGGAAATTACAAAATGTTGGATATGATTCAAACCTACAACGCGGGTCGTGGGGTCAAGCGCTGAATTGCTGAACCAACTTCCCTTTTGTGCTGGCAGTAGTGATTTAGACGGTATCTCACATGTCGGACAAAACAGGGATAGGTGTTGTGGGTACGAGTATACTTGTCACATGTAAAATTTGGAAAGAAACAAAAATGTAGGATTAAGAAAGACGATCGGAGAAAAGTAAATAGCAACCTTACTAAATTCTTGAAAGTCTAATCTAATTTTTCACCCAACACACCTCAAACCAACAAATGGAAGCAACAAAATGAGATAAACGAGTCACAATAAAAAACTCTAAAGAGAACTTGGCTCTCATGAATGGAATTGAACCCTAGATTTTATAAAACTTACAACTTGAATCGGAACCACTTAGATCTAGGCGCCAGGTGAAAAAATTCTGATAGACCTAGGGGTGGTTCAAGACCAACTCATATATGATTCATAAGTCTCTAGCAACAAGAAGAATGACTCCAACACGATGAAAAATTTCAGGTCAATAATAAAAACGAAAATTATAACAAAAACCGAAGAACTTGCTAACAAGCAAGGGAACCAAGACAGGAAAACTAGAATGAGGTGAATATAAACATAAGAGTAAACAACATTTTCATTCCTTTCAGAGGAACGACCCAATTTTGGTAGATTACAAAGTTCGAGTCCGTCAAGTTGCATCAATCATCTGCATATCATAAGACAAGCACACACGTTTATCTAATTCCATCTCCAATTAGTCAAACTCAAAATTTTCTGTCGAACAGCTCATCCTAGAAAAATCTTGAACACCAGATGATCCGGTGTTGCTAACTCTTCATCACCGGACCATCCGGTGTATACAATTTTCTCCTTTGAACTCCTTCTGAAAAAAAAGCTCCGGTGAGGTCTCTGGTGTTCACACATTCAATCACACCAGGCAAACCATTTTGCACCAATTCCTGGTGAATACTCTGATGATGCCTTCGGTGTTCACACCTTCAATTACCGAACCATCCGGTGTATGCAATCACACCAAACAAACCATTTTGCACCTTCTCCTAAAAAATACTCCGGTGACGCATCCAGTGTGCACACTGCTCATCGTCAGACCATCCGCATGTATACATTTCCAAACACACATTGACACACCATCTGGAAAATAGTCTGGTGTACTCACCACTTGAACACTGGACCATCCGGTGAATACTTTAAATTTTTCCTCTGAATTAAAATGCTTCGGTGTGAACTTCATTTGAACATTGGACCATCCAGTGTGGTCAAGTTTCCACACACTAGACCATCCGGTGAGTGCAATTTTTCTTGGCTTAGAGACAAACACTCCAACTCCAATATCTTTGGTTAGTCTCAAGCATAGACAAGCACAACCATGCTCATGCAATACCCAAAATCATCAAACCCAATCAACAACCTTGTCAATCACTCATCACATATAAACCAGGGCTCATTACAACTTGGTTTCTCAATCTCCCTCTTGATGAGTGCATTGCCAATTCTCAAAACACAAAGATTTTGGTTTTGAATAGATTGAAACAAAAGAAGCTCATCCAAGTGACCAAAAGCTAAGAAAAGAGCAAAAAGAAGTCACTTGGCATAAGAAAAATTGCAGAAACCCAAAGAAAAGCAAAGACAAGCCAAAAGCCTAAAAAATACAAATAAAAGCTCAAAAACTCCCCCTTGATGAATGCACTGAAATAAATTGTCTCCTCCTCTTTTCATTATGCTAGATTGTTCGTTGTGACTTAATGCATATTTTCTCCTCTTTTGGCAATACAAACATCAAGGACAAAATACTATGCAATACATGAACATATAATCCTAATGAGTCCACAAGTATACTACAAAGCATTTGTAAAGAAATGTCATAGGCCTATAGAAAGTAGAAGGTGAAGCTCACAATCGCACAAATAAGACACAGTGACACAAGATCATGAAGCTATAAAAGCTAAAATTGAAGAATTGTTGGCATATTAAGTTCATATAGCCGAATCATGGTAAAAGCAACCACCACATAAGCATCCACTTGTGATGCGGTAATAGAAGCATTAAGAACTAGCAAACTTCAATATCGAACTAGACAAAAAAAGCATTCATGACAATAGACTTTACAAACGCTCACATATAAAACCAAGACTTAGTTAGAGCAAATGATTAAAAATTGAACATTTGGGCATAGTTCTTTGTAATTTATTTTATCCTCAAGTTGCCTCTTATCCAAGCGGAGTGTTGCACGACTGGGTATGACAAACATCTCGAGGCATTAAGACAATTGTATTGGACCACATCTTAGCACAAGAAGCTTGATTTGTCAAGATTATTCAAATTTCATAAATTGCCAAGTTTTCACCGGATAAGTCAAGTAGTGTCTTTGCGACACAAGGAACATAAGTTCCCCTAAGGTTCTATCATGAGCTAAATATTTGATAAAGTACAAAATATAGTGGAATGTTCCCCAATCCACTGTTTTGAACCAAGAAGCTTAGAACAAGATATTCATCAAACTAGCCTTAACAGGAGTATTGACTAAGCCAAAGCAATGACGAACATGGTGATCAAGAATGTAGCATTTCATAGTTTACATGATTCATAAAATTGCCAAATGTCATCTTTAGGAAAGCTAGCTTGCTTGAAATGTTTCACATCAGAGCATCAAGATGAGCCTAAGTTTAAAAGTTTGCCCCGCACAACTACTCAACTTAGTCCAAATTCAAGACTAACAATTGAAAATACTACATATAAGTTAAATCTCAACTACTATGATTATCTTACAAAATGTTATGCAATACAAATACAATAAAAATAAGGTAGAGTATGCACAATGGTAACTCCCCCTCACACAATGTCATAAGGATGACACACTCCAAGCTCTCCCCTTAGAAAAGCAAACATAGTTGCATCTAGAGGTTTGGTAAAGATGTCGGTAAGCTAGTGTTGGGTATCTATATATCGTAAGTCAATATCTCCCTTCTCATTGTGATCTCACAAAAAGTAGAATCTCACATCTATGTGTTTGGATCTAGAGTATTGGACTGGGTTATTGGCTAATCTTATGACACTAGTGTTGTTACACAAAAGTGGCACACTCTTGAAGTTTAACCTAAAATCTCTTAAAGTAGCAACCATCTACAAAATCTGAGAACAATAGCTAGCGGCAACAACATATTCAGCTTTAGCAGTTGACTGGGCAATATTAGACTGCTTATAAGAAGACCAACAAACAAGAGAGGTACTCAAGAAATGATAAGTACCTGAGGTACTCTTTCTATCAATCCTACAACCAGTAAAGTCGGTATCTGAAAAACCTTGAAGAGAAAGCAAAGAAGATGTAGAAAATTAAAGACCATATTCAAGGGTGTGTTTGAGATACCTCAAGATGTGCTTCACTGCTTGGTGGTGAGATGTCCTTGCTCATGCTTGGAAGCGGGCACACAAGCAAACGATGAAGTGGATGTCAGGTTTTATTGCCATTAGGTACATGAGAGAGTCAATCATGCTTCTGTAATCCCGCTGGTCTACCACATCACCATCTTTATCTGGATCAAGCGCGGTCGAGGTAGCCATCGGTGTCCCTAATGGTTTCGCATCGCTCATGTCAAACTTCTTCAACTAATCATTGGTGTACTTTGTCTGGTGGACAAATGTACCTTACTTGCATTGCTTGATTTCAAGCCCAAGGAATAAGTTGAGCTTACCCATCATAGACATCTCGAATTTCCTGCTCATAGTTTCTGCAAACTTGGCAACAAGAGCATGAGAAGAGCCACAAAAAATGATATCATCTACTTATATCTGAACAAGTAGGAAATCATTGACATGCTTAAAGGTAAACAAAGTTTTATCCACCGACCCCATCACATACCCATGCTCTAACAAGAAGGACTTGAGTCTATCATACCAAGCCCTAGGCGTCTGCTTAAGCCTATACAAAGTCTTCTGAAGCTTGTATACTCTATGAGGGTATTTGGGGTGCTCAAAGCCAAGAGACTGCTTGACATAGACCTCTTCTTCTATAAACCCATTTAGAAAAGCACTTTTGACATCCATTTGATACAACTTGAAACTCTTGGATGCCGGAAACGGAATGAGGATCCTAATAGCTTATAATCTAGCTACTGGTGCAAATATCTCTCCAAAATCTATCCACTCTATTTGTGTGAAAGCATGGGCCATGAGTCTAGTTTTGTTCCTAACTACAGACCCATCCTCCCCCTGCTTATTCTTGAAAACTCATTTGGTGCCTATGGTATGAATATTTGGGGTGGTTCTACAAGGACCCAAACTTGGTTTCTCTCAAAGTTCTCAAGCTCTTCATGCATGACATTGATCCAATTTGAATCAGAAAGTGTATGTCTAACATCATGGGGCTCAAAAGAAGCAATAAAAACAGAATCTGTAAAATGAGCATGTTGAGCAGATTTAGATCTTGTTACCCTTTCACCAAGATTACTGATCATCAGATGTGGGGATGTTTTCGCTGAAAGTGTTGATGAGCCTCACGCTGTGAGAAGATCTCTCCCTAAAATACTACTAGTGCAGGCTCGAAAGCAGCTAAAGTGAAAGTAGAGGCTGCAGGACCCTCTGTCGGTGTTGAAGAGGCAGGAGCCAGCTCAAAAGCAGGTGTGATTGCAGGAAGTAGTGGATCATCCTCATCATCATCAAGAGCTGGAAGGTCGCCATCTACAAAGATGCTCTCACTCATCTCTTGATTACCTGCACACTCAAGAACAGGGCTAGCACAAGGGGTTGATTCATCAAAGGTCACATCACAGGACTCCATGATAGTGTTAGTGTCAAGATTATAAACCCTGGAAGCATGACCATGAACCAAATAACCCATAAAAATCCTATCGGAAGAATGCGACTTGAACTTGTGAAGATTGCCACGCTTTACGATGAAGCAATGACAACCAAAAACTATCAAGTGAGAAACCTTCGGCTTCCTCCCAAAGTGCAACTCATAAGAAGTCACATTCAAAATCGAGCGCAAGAAAATCTGATTAGAGATATAAAAGGATGTGCTAATTGCCTCTGCCAAAACTTCCTAGGAGTCCTATGCTCGTCAAGCATCATCCTAGCCATCTCAACCAAAGTTCAATTTTTTCTTTCAACCACGCCATTCTTCTAAGGAACACGTGAGGCAGAAAATTGATACTCAATGCTATGTTCAAGACAGAAACCATCAAAGAGAGAGTTCTTGAATTTGGTGCCATTATCACTACAGATTGCCCTCAATGCACTAGGGAGTTCTTTGAACAATCTCAAAGTTAAGGTCTGAAAGTGTAAATACATATCATCCTTACTTGCAAGAAAGAACACCCAAGAATATCTAGAGTAATCATCAACAATAACAAGTACATACCACTTTCTAACCACCGAGTGAACCCGGGATGGACCAACAGTGTCCATATGAAGAAGTTCTCTCAATCTTTCAATCATCACAAGATTAACCGGTGAATGAGAGGTAGCAACCATCTTGCCATGCTAAAAATGAGCGCAAACAAGATTCTTCTAAAACTTGAGCTTAGGTGTCAGTGTATTGAGTAAGGGGGCGTCCTGGTTGACAGGCCCCACGAGGGATATGGTGACCGGAGGGAGATATTTCCTGAGCCCTGACCCATCACACGACCAGGTCCAAGCTCGCACAACCAACACAAGGCTTGCACAACCAGCCTCCTTGCGGTATTATGAGATCCCGCGACCAGCCCTTGCTGATCGTAGGGCCGGTCCTTACATAACTCGTCTAATCGCATTTATTGCAATCTACTCAAGTATTTTCCTTCCCCAGGCACCCCACCTGGTGAACAAAGTCATGGCCTGCGCGATTGGGCACTGCCCCCATCCCGTAGCATTAAATGCTATGAGATGGGGCCTTGTGGGCCAGTGTAGCACCGCACAACTGAAGGGACAAGGTCTGTAGAACGATCAGGCAAGTGGACAATTTTGCAAGTAGACTCGTGGGATGCAGGGACAGGACGGCTTGGCAGACGATGTTACGGTGCACGATGATGGGATAGGCTGAGCAGCTGGGGGAGACAGGTATGAAGACATTCCACAGATGGGATGGACATGCATAGCTCTTAGGGCAAGTTGGGTTCACCTAGTTCTTCATGATATATGATCCAAGAAGTTGTTCACGTGCCATTCGACCGGTACACCCTGGAATCATTGTCAGGGATTAACCCTTATAGTTGGCACGCCAGGTAGGGGGCACGTTTCTGTGTTTTGGTAGGTGTTGGAGATTAGATTGGGCTACTCATGGCTGGATCGATGGCAACCGTTGAGTCCTATTCTGAGGACCCCGATCACCACGAGATATTTGTCATGGGATACGACCCAGATGAGCTCGATGTGCTCCAGGAATGGGACATCGAATCATAGTCTGAAGGCTCTAAGGCTCAACGGGAGGTTTGCATGACAGTTCATGCAATGTGGGGCAGCGGAGGCTCCCATGCTTCGGGTGCCAGTGATGATCCCTAGGCAACGCGTCCATAGGGGAACCAGACCGACATTGGACATAGGGACGCTTTAACACAACCCTAACCACCACAGTGTCACTCAGAGGAGTTGCCACAGAGGACACGGTCTTTAGCAGTGTTGTCACCAAGGCTATCATGCCACACAAATGTCAGGGGCTCCCCCCTCACGATATGTCATCACTCCGCGCTCGGTAGCTCAACTATGAGACTATGACGCCTGCATAAAATCTGTAGACCGTGCGAATGCTTCTTAGCCACCCCTGGTAGCAGTACCATAGGGTTTGCCAGTAGCGTCATGGTTGCGTTACCTTGCCCTCCTGGTTGAGACCACCCGACGCCAAACTGCGGCAGCAAACACCACGTTTGTCACTAGGACTAGTGACGGTCGCGATCGCTAAGAATCATGGCAGGCTCCATGGCAGGAAAGATCCCATCCTCACTCAGTAACGGGAAGCACTCGGAGACCCCCGTCATGTCAAGACAGCCAACCCTCTGACCTGCGTGACTCCCTGTGCCAACGTGGCCTCCACGGCTTTATTCAGAGTCAGGTAGCCACCCAAACGTAGGAGGACCACGCTTGGCAAGAGCAGGAAAAGGGCAAACAGCGCTACCACTCACTTCTCGCATGCAAAGAGGCATCAGATTCCTCCATCCCGTCCCCTGAACCTCCTGATTGTCATCTCTATTCATGAGCACATGATGTTACCCATCAGCGGGTGACTCCCCATTACAGGACGAGGTGCAACACCCTATCAACCCGACTCCGAGAGGTGCGCTGGCTGGACAAGTTTCGGCCGGTCCTAGTGAGAAGTATGATGGCTCGACCAACCCTAAGGAGTTCCTACAGATCTACACCACCATGCTGCAGGCTGCGGGAGGCCATATAAAAGTCATGGACAACTACTTCTCGACTGCCTTGACCGGTTCAGCCTTGTCCTCGCTTATGAACCACCCCCGTGAGTCAGTTCACTCCTGGGAGGATCTGTGCGATCAATTTGTCACCAACTTCTAGGGGACCTATGCCAGACCCGGGGATGAGGACGACCTATACCAGGTTAGGCAGTGACAAGGTGAGTCATTGCGAGACTTTATCCGGTGCTTCATCAAGTGCCAAAATACTATTCCAAAGATCACAGGTGAATCCATGGTCATTGCCTTCAAGAGAGGGGTCAGAGACCAAAAGATGGTGAGAAGCTGACCACCAAGGTAATCCGAAGCACTACCTAGCTCTTCGAGCTCACTGACAAGTGCACATAGGCCACTGAGGCCCGAGAGCGTCAGATTGACGCCAGGTCACGACCGACCACCGACCAGCCTGCCTCTTCCAATGGGGTCAAACGAAAGGAGAAGAAGAAAAATGCAAGGAAGGACCATCTGATGTCATGGTAGTCAAGCAGACCAGCCAACCACGCTGGCACTTTGAGAAAAAGAAGGGGAAGAAGGGTCATGGCTACTGCCTGATCAACCGCACAGATGCCCACGACCTGACCGAGTGTAAAGTCATATGCGCATCATCGATAAGGAGCTTGGAGAGCATAAATCTGGGCCCGATGAGGATGGTGAGGATGGGGCTGACCCTGACCTGTCGGTACTGGGGTACCAACAAACCAATCACATGGTCCACCACATCTTTTGGGGAGTCGCAACGTACTCCTTGAACAGGGAATACAAGTCGGTGGTCTGGGAGGTGTGAGCGACCACGTAGGACCCAAGTCCGCGTTTGAAGTGGTCAAAAGTGCCCCTTACTTTCAGTCAGGCCAACCACCCCATGAGTGTCAAGCGACTTGGTCCCTACCCTATTGTGCTCGAACCCACAATGCAGAACATCCGATTGGGCCACATGCTGGTCGACGGAGGGAGCTCCATCAACCTCCTCTTCGTTGATGTAGTGGACGCCCTGCAAATCCCAAGGAGCGTGTTGAAACCATCTGCCCCTTCTTTGGAATTACCCTGGGCTCCTCGGCTAAGCCCTTGGGGTGGGTCGAACTGCTCGTCACTTTCGACATGCCAAGTAACTTCAGGACCAAAAAAGTCCTGTTTGATGTGGCGGACTTCGGGACCACCTATAACACGATCCTGAGGTGACCAATGATGGCCCAGTTCATGGTTGTCGCCCACTACGCGTACCAGGTGATCAAGATCCCTGATTTGACCGGGGCCATCACCATCTTTGGCAACGCAAAGATGACCTTGCACTGCAACACGAGAAACCTTGACATGGTTGAGCTAACTCTCGGGTCACAGCCGAAGAATGCTACACCTATTGGCCACCTGGTGAAGGTCCACATCATCACCAGCTAGGACGAGGGGCTCAAGGCAGTATGCCTCGACAACTCCGACCCAACCAGGATGGTCCAGATAGGGGTCGGCCTGGCCCCCAAATAGGAACTAGCGCTCATCACTTTCCTTCAGGCGAATGCGGACGTCTCTTTATGGGATCCGTCTGATATGTCTGGAGTCCCTAGGGACATGTTCGAGCACAAGTTATTGATACGACATGACACACGATCAGTCAAACAAAAAGCGTATTAGTTCGTAGCCAACCGAAAGGAAGCACTTCGTGGGGAGATCGACAAGCTACTAGAAGCAGGTTTCTTTCGAGAAATACAGTACTCAGAGTGGCTGACTAACCCTGTCATGGTCTGAAAGCACAATGATAAGTGGAGGATGTGAGTCGATTTCACCAACCTCAACAAGGCATGCTCAAAAGGTCTCTTCTCTCTACCCCGGATCGACCAACTTGTTGACTCAACCGCTGGCAGCGATCTTCTAAGCTTCTTAGATTCCCATTCGGGTACCACCAGATTAGCATGTATTGGGAAGATAAGGAGAAGACTACTTTTGTAACACCCTTGGGGGTCTTTTGCCATGTAAAAATGCCTTTTGGTTTAAAAAACACCGGTGCCACTTACCAGTGTTGTATTCAGCTCATTCTTCAACCACGACTCGGTAGAAACGCCGAGGCATATGTGGATGATGTGATGAAGAGTAGAACCAAGGATGACCTGGTCGTGGACCTCCAGGAAATATTTGACAACCTTCAAAAGTATCGTATGAAGCTGAACCTAGAGAAGTGCACATTCGGAGTCCCATCAGGAAAGTTTCTCGGGTTCCTCATTTCCAGTCGAGTCATAGAGACAAACCCTGACAAGATCAGAGCCATCGACCAGATGAAATTCCCAACTAAGCTAAAAGAAGTCCAGAAAATAACATGGTGTGTGGTAGCATTGAGCAGGTTCATCTCAAGGCTGGGAGAGAGGAGGTTGTAGCTCTTCAAGCTCATGAAGACGAGCGATCACTTTTGGTGGACCCCGGAAGCGAAGACGACCCTCCAAGATCTAAAAAGGTACCTCTCCTCTCCTTTGGTACTGACCGCACCTCGACCAGACGAGAACCTCTTGCTCTATGTTGCAGCTACCGAACAGGTCACGAGTGCGGTACTGGTCTTCAAGCGAGAAGGTCTTTAGCGACCAGTGTACTATGTTAGTGAGGTCGTACATGACGCGAAGGCTCAGTACCCGAAGTCTCAGAAGGTGCTATATGCCATTCTGATGGCTTCTCGTAATCTCAGACACTACATTCAATCCCACAAAATCAAGTAATCTCCTCGCTCCTAATCAGATAAATTCTCTACAATAGGGATGCAGCTGGAAGAATAGCAAAGTGGGAAGTAGAGCTTGGGGAATTCGATCTCCAGTTCGTCCCTCGAACGGCAATCAAGTCCCAGGCTATGGTTGATTTTGTGGCTGAGTTGTCATCCTTTGACCCGAGCAGGTGCAGTGACTGGAAGCAGACGAGCACTGGACCATGCACTTCAATAGATCGTTCACACTGAAGGGAGCAGGGGCTGGAGTTGTCCTGACCTCACCAACTAGCAACATCCTCAAATATATAGTTTAAATCCCTAGGCGGTGTTGAATTCCTGTTAGTGGAAATCGACAAATTCACCAAGTGGATAGAGGCCAAGCCCATCAGGAAAATCACCACCACAGTGGCGATTAAGTTCATACGGGGGCTGCTAGTGTGGTTTGGTAGTTCAAATCATATAATTACGGACAACATGACTCAGTTCTCCAGTGGTGCATTCTGGGACTACTGCGAAGATATTGGGACCAAGGTTTACTATGCGTCGGTGGCACACCCACAGAGCAACGGACAGGTAGAAAGGGAAAATGGGATGATACTGCAAGGGATCAAAACCTGAGTCTTTGATCAGCTTATAAGCTATTTAAGACACTGGGTGGATGAACTATCAACAATGCTCTGGTCGCTACAAATGACTCCCAATAGGGCTATGGCCAAAACCCCTTTCTTCCTTATTTTTGGCACAAAGGCAATGCTTCCCTCCGAGATCACCCTTCAGTCACATCGAGTGGCCAACTACTCGGACAACAACTAGGTGATGTGACAAGAGCATAATGTAAACCTAATCAAAGAGTTCCACGAGCGTGCTCTAATTCAAGCTGCCTGTGAGATCATGTAATGAAAAATTAGTTTGCTTGATGAAATTGGCAGAGCAAAGTGATTTAGCATAATGACATTTGGTTGATGTTCATGAGTTGCTAAGATATGCTTAGATAGCATAGTAGGTTTGATGCGTATCATTAGTTGGGTATGCTTATGTTAGCGTGTTGGTTTTGCTTGGAGTTTGCATGGTGTTGCATGAACTTATCTTGAGTGAAGTCAGGATGGACTTGTGCTCGTACTCATTTGTTGTTTGATTCATGTGCAGGTGTTGCTCAAAGGCGAACGTGGTCAATGACGGATCGACAAACTAAGTTCAGGGAGGAACTGAGGTTCGGCGACTAGGTTTAGGAGGAACTGAGGTCGTGGTGATTGAGGGTGTTATGCGGGACGTTCGAGCTGAGAGAACAATGCATATAGAGACAAGGCTTCGTGATAGACGCAGGAGGCGATCTGATCGTGAGAGGACGTGAAGACTAATTTGTGTTCAAGTCGGAGCAGGCACGAGGGAGTCGTATGGTGGTTAGACATGTGAGAAGTGTTAGTGCCGGAGACGGACTCTGAGTTGGTTACGTATAGGCATGTGTGCATGGGAGATGTTCATGCATGATTATGTAAGAGTTGTTGGCTAATTAGCTTAATTAGCGGAAATTGTTTGTCCTCTTGTGATTAGAAGAGCATAGAGACCAGATTGAATAAGACAAGGAGTTGTAGTTCAATTTGGTTACGTTTGTGCGTGTGGCTACCATATAAATAGAGAGATCTATTGTATTGGGTAATAAGCACACAGAACGCAGCAGAGAGATAGAGAAACTCGAGAGAGAGCTGTTTTAGGATTTCGTGGAAATCCTTGTTGAATGCTTTGGAGAGGCATCTTGTAAACTCATCTATGAAATGAAAATCAAGTTTGTAAGTTGATGAGTTGCTGATTCGAAATTTTCTCTCTGTTTTATATTCTGCATGCTCGGTTTTGGTTTTCAGTTAATTTCATGTGTCTATGAAGTTTCATCTTGGTTTAATCCATTCAAAACCTTTCTAGAATATCTAGTGTTTGATCTGAGAAAATTTTGAGTGGATTTGGTTTGTTCTCGAGTAGCTTTTTGTCAACTCAACTAAGTTTTGATCTACTCGATACCGGTTGATATAGTCTGCTTCAATCAGGAATAATGTTTGATGCACATATCCGATTTACTAGATACTTGTTGGGTTAGTTTCGTATTTAAATCTAGTTTCTGCTGCCCAAATTTGGGAGCAATCCGACTAGCAGATCTTTTTGTACATCGTTTTTACTAGAGCTTGTGCATTCTATTTCGAGTGGAATACCGAGTTTAAGTCAAGTTTTAATTTGGGTGAGTTAATCTTTGAATTTGGTTTCTGCAATCATTCACCCCTCCCCCCTCTGATTGGGTATTTTGCGCATATTTGATCCTACACTGCCTGATATCAGCAAAGCCTCAGATGCTATCACAACCGCAACGTACGGGAGCGGAGACTGATCGTAGGCAACCTCGTCGTTAGGCAGATTCAAAATAAGGCTGGTCAGAATAAACTCTCCCCCAAATGGGAAAGGCCCTACAAGGTAGTCGATGTCACCCGACCTGGTGCGATCAAGCTAGACAATGAGGACGGCCGTGAATTACACAACTCATGAAACATCGCCCTGTTGCGCAAGTTCTATGTGTAGGGTTGCTCAAAGACGGGCCTGTTTCTCTATTTTATATAACCTTTCGGACGAACGTGGAATAAGACTTGTAAGTTTTTAAAAGTTTAAAAGACTAGATTCTCTGTTTTGCAGGATTTCATGACCAACAACAAACCCCCACCAGATTGGCTCTCCGACCACAGCTTGGGATAATGCTCGACAGCCACTACAGGACCTAGCGACCAAAGGTTAAAATGACCAGATGGCCGAGAGCTCTGGCACAGTGTACGATCACTGCTCGTGCAATGTCAAATGTACTAAAGTCACAGGACAATGATCACAAGTCCCCACTCGAGTTGGGAGCTGGTCGCCGCCAAGGGACTTGTTGTGCTGAGGGTTGTCCTTCGCTTTGAAAGCCTAACTGACGAGAAGGGCGATACAATCCGAGCCTACTCGCTGCGACAATGCAACGAAAACTCTCTGAACACTCTGAACAGAGGTTCAGACCTGACGGTCCAAAAAC